>NW_015165258.1:177658-191173 GCF_001447785.1 Gekko japonicus
AATGCACATGTCTCTGCTGGATTCTGCTGCTTCTGCCTGGACTGTAATGATTCATAAACGGTATGCAGACATGCTTCAAAGATGAAGCCACCACCGAGTTGCCATCTATGACGGTGGATTAGATCTATAAGTGAACCGGCCCTGGGAAGATGCCTAGGTGACCAAGAACCTATGTTGTCAGGCTAGGTGATAAAGGGATCCCATCTTGGAGAGATAAGTTAATATCTAGAGCACCGCACTTTATTTATTGATTGTTTTATACTGTTTTAACTGTTTGTTATGGCATTTGCCGCTGTTGGAAGCTGCCCTGAGCCCATCTGGGAAGGGCAAGATATAAATCTAATAAATAAATAAATAAATAAATGAAGAAGAAGAAGAGGAGATTGGATTTACACCCCGCCCTTCACTGCCCAAAGGAGTCTCAGAGCAGCTGACAAACTCCTTTCCCTTCCCCTCCCCACAACAGACACCCCGTGAGGTAGGCGGGGCTGAGAGAGCTCTTGACAGAAACTGCTCTTTTTCAAGGACAGCTGTGCCAGAACTATGGCTTGCCCAAGGTCATACCAGCAGGTGCAAGTGGAGGAGTGGGGAATCAAACCCGGTTCTCCCAGATTAGAGTCCGCGCACTTAACCACGACACCACACTGGCTCTCCAGTGAGGCTCTTCTAAACCTTTCTCTCCTCCCTCCTAATCCAGTGGCCCCCCAGAGTACAACCCAGTAGACCGGCATTCTGCCTTGCTTGCTGCATTTGTTGGCTGTGCTGCCTGGGCCATTCTCCGCGGAGAATGCCTCGTTTCGCCGTTTGATCCTTAACTCATTGCTGCTGTGGCTTTGTGGTCCAGGTTTGAATATGACCTGATCCTCAACGCTGATGTCAACACTTCCCAGCACCAGCAGTGGTTCTACTTTGAGGTCAGCGCCATGAAGTCAGCCACTCCCTACCGCTTCAACATCATCAACTGTGAGAAGCCCAACAGCCAGTTCAACTATGGTAAGAGCCCTGTTGGTGCAAAGCGGAGGTTTCCATCCGCACACGCAGTGAGCCCCTTTGGTTGAGTCAGAACTTGAAGGGGGCTGTGAGATAACTTGATTCCCTCTTCTTCACTGTTTCTTTACCCAGTGGATTGACAGTAGATTCAGGACAGACAAGAGGGAGGACACCTTCGCTCAGTGAGTAGTGAAAATTATAGATCCAGGTCGGCAGCTGTGGTAGTCTGAGGCAGTGGGACAAAGTCTGAGTCCAGTGGCATCTTTAAGACCAACAAAGCTTTATTGAAGGTATGAACTCATACCTTGAATGAAACTTTGTTGGGCTTAACGGTGCCACTGGACTTCATTCTAGCGAAAATGATGTAATTCACTGAGAGTAGACATAGGCCCCGTTCACACGAGGGGATTTGGGCCAGTAGCGGGACAGTTCGGGGGCGGATCAAACCAGCGCGATCACACCACAACATCTAGGAAGCGTGGTGCTTCCGTCCCCGAACTGGCCCATCCACTCGATGATGCGGCTCAAGTAAGAACCACCTACCGAGGTGGTTCATCTCCCTGCCGCGCCACAAACCGGGTGTCTGATCGCCGGCGCAAGGATGTGCCGGCGCATCCCCGGCTCCGAGCCGAACTGCGCATGCTCGGACATGCGCGGTTCGGCTGGCTCGGCGTCTGACCTGAGTTTTCTCCCCGGCTCCGAGCCGAACTGCGCATGCTCGGACATGCGCGGTTCGGCTGGCTCGGCGTCTGACCTGAGTTTTCTCCCCGGCGTCTGATCGTGCCGGGGAGAAAAGGCGGCGCGCCCGGGGGATCCATGGGATCCCGCCGCACCGTGTCAACTTTGGCGCGGTTTTTAAAAGCCACGCTTTTTGCCACTTTTTCCCCTGCCGTGTGGCAGGGGCCATAGTAAAGGCCACAAAGATAGATGGCTGTAAAAGAGTCTTAAACAGATTTGTGGAGGAGAGGTCCACCACTAACCACTAACCAAGATGACTAAAAGAAAGCCTCCACATCTCAAAGCAGTAAAGCACCAGAAATATAGTAGGACCCAAGCAGCGAAGACTATCAACACTATTCAAATAGTCAACTGGCTGGCCTCTATGTGAAGAATGAAAGGTGGATTAAAAGACCAACTGCAAAGCAGTAGGTCTTTTGTCCCCAGGAATGCAAAGAAAAAAAATAACATCTTTAATTAACCAGAAGGAAAGAAACTCCTCAAAAGCTAAATGAGGACTGAACATGATCCATGAAGGATAGAATATTGAAAGTAGCTGAGATTCAGTTAAAGGGAAAAAGGAAAGTGGGAGAGAAAGCAATACCTGTAAAGTCCCTGAGAGTTTACAGAATCCAGGAAAGGGAGATTTGGGGTGCTGGGAGTTCCAAATTGCTCCCTTTTGATTTCTATTTGGGTTCACAGTAGATTGAATCTTAATTGCATATGACTAACTTGACTGGCGTACTTTTAATGACTGTTTGTGGAAGGTCTGTGTTTCCACACCAATCTTCTGTTGCATCCACTACTTTGATATGGGCAGGAAAACAGGGGGAAAGGTTTTCTACAGCATGACCAATGTGAGTGGCACTTTATACACAACTGTTCCCTGCCTCGTGGGGGGCACACTATAAATTTCAGTGGAGTGGAGTCCATCAAGAGAGTGGAGGAATGTGGAGGGGGGAAAAGTGCAGACTTTTAATACTGGAAAGGTTATGCATGCTCCCACAGTCTATCGTCCTGGAGGGCGTAGGAGATTAGTTCTGGAAAAAAATGTCATGACTTCATTTTCCTGATTTGTATGCCCAGCTGCTTTTTCCCTCTCCGTTCCTGTAGAATTCTCTTTGTAACTTCCCGGCATAGCAAGATCTGCTTGGTTTCCCACTGAACATAGTCTTTGGGCCAATTTATGATATGTGATGTTTGGAAATCAGTGAACAAATTTCCATCTTTTGCACAGAGTAAACGGCACCTCCCCACCCCCAGATTCAGAGCAGAACCATAAAGCAAGGTGAGGGGGGATAACCCCCCCACACTCTCTTGTCGTTTCCTCAGCCTCCTGTCTGTCCCCAGGGCTTTTTTTGCAGAAAAAGCCCAGCAGGAACTCATTAGCATAATAGGCCACACCCAACAGCAAGAACTCATTAGCATATTAGGCCACACCCTAACAGCACATCTCATTAGCATATTAGGCCACACCCTATGTTACCAGAAGTGTGGTCATCCAGCCACACCCACCTTTTGCTTCTTATTCTGTTTACTTTGTTTATTGTCAAAACGGCCAGGGCTTTTTTTGTAGCAGGAACGTCTTTGCATGTTAGGCCACACACCCCTAATGTAGCCAGTCCTAATGAGTTTATGCTGTTGGGTGTGGCCTATTATGCTAATTAGTTCCTGCTGGGCGTGGCCAACTCAGGAGCCAGCCGGAACTCTGTTCCTGTGCGTTCCTGCCCCAAAATAGCCCTGTGGGGAACCATACGTGTCCCTGTATAATGCCCATATGATCCCCCTGCAAATAGGAGCTCTGGATATGGGTTTGAGAAAAACGAGGCTGGCAGAAGGGTTATGGCCCTCCCCCACAGCACCATGGCTGTGGTCCAAATTGCCCTCCCTCTGGGGCTCTTCCTTACCCCCCCTTTTTGTAATGAGACAGTTGTCCACAGCTTTCCTATCATCATGTCTAGCAAAGTCTGTTTTTTATACAGTCTATCTGCTCTGCTTACCTAAGCCAGTTTTAAATACATTTAACTGTCATAGCCTCTTGCAAGAATCCCGAGAACTATAGTTTGCTGATGGTTCTGATTAGGCCTCCTATTTACATGCCTCGGGTGGGGAATTACTGGCCACCAGCCCTAATTTCCTGTCTCTGAGGAACTGAGAGAAAATATGGCCTCCCCATAGTGATGTTCTAGGAATTTCCCCATGTCTCGGTGGTGAAAACCAAACAGAGGCAACCTGGAAGTGATGTCACATCCTCTGTTAGGGTTGACAGGTCCTACCTGGCTGCTAGTGGGGGGTTTCCCGGTTCCTCCTTGGAGATCTTCTGGCACATGTGCTGTGATGATGTCACCAGAAGTGAGGTCATCACATTTCCAATGATTGGGGTGACACTCTAGGTTTTGGCTCAAGCTCCATGTTTTTTTTTGGCCTCAAAACCATAGAGTTTTGCCCTAAACCTCGAGTGTTGCCCCCAACATAGGAAACGACGTCACTCCCGGATGATGTCATCATGCTGGTGGTGCTGGGAGGGGGCTTTTGGGGGGTGGGGCTTCCACTGCTGGCTAGCTGGGCCACAGCAGATTGGGGCTCCTGAAATCAGGGGATCCCCTCGCCCCACCGGTGGGATGGCAACTCCGTAAACTCCATGCTTCCCAGGCCCCGGCTCCGTATCTCCCAGCATTTGCTGAAGGAGTATTGAGAATCCTCGTGCTGATGATTTCATGGTAGAGACCCTTCCCACCTCTGGTTCTCATGGACAGGAAACGATGATTAAATCATTTTCCAGTCTGTAGTCTGGAATCTGGATATGCCCACAATGTATCCAGGGAAACTTTACTTGTGTTCTGTTCTGTGTTCTAATGATCTGGACTGAAGGGCATTGTGTTACAAACAGAACAAAAAAACCCAAAACCTAAGGCAGTGATGGCGAACCTTTTAGAGACCGAGTGCCCAAACTGCAACCCAAACCCCACTTATTTATCGCAAAGTGCCAACACTGCAATTTAACCTGAATACTGAGGTTTTACTTTAGAAAAAACAACTCATACATTAACATAAGATGATCCAAACAAGGTAAGGAAAGCAATCCCAAATGCTTTCATTTACTTGAAATTATTTGGTGGAGAATTTGACACTTTAATGATGGTCTGGGTCTGGCTGGGGCGATGGCACGCGTGCCCACAGAGAGGGCTCTGAGTGCCACCTCTGGTACCCGTGCCATAGGTTCGCCACCACTGCCCTAAGGCAACAACCTCCTACCTATTTGTTTTAATCATAGTTAAGCAGAGAGCCAGCAGTGGCTTTGGAAGAGCAAGGGTGAAGACAGATATAATGTAAAACTGGAGTTCCTGGTCTGCTTCCTCTTCCTTTTGCAGTGGAAATGACAAAGGTGCAGAGCAGTGACTGGATTGCTGGCTGAGCCCCCCAGTCTTGGGCCTCCCTCTGTGTTTCAGGTGGAAAAAATGGGGAAAAAATAATGCACTACCCCTTCCTTTGCCATCTGATGAAACCAAAAAGGAAAGGAAAGCCAGACTTCTTAGTGACATCACACAGGCCAGCCAATCAGAGGAAATTCCCAGCGTTCTCAGTGCTCAGCCCTGAAGAAGAAGCCCTACTTTTGGAATGATCGCACCACCAGAGTATTCCCACTGCTCTGTGCATGTTACATCTGTCTTCGTCTTAAAAACATTTGATTTTAAGGTAACACAGCTGTTGTGTTGTTTTGTGCAGGCATGCAGCCGGTCATGTATTCAGTGAAGGAAGCTCTCCAGGGCAGGCCTCACTGGATTCGAGTGGGCTACGATGTCTGTTATTACAAGTAAGTGCACATACCCCCCCCCCTCACTTCCCAGAGTGTGCTTAGTTTTTCTGTCCCCTCCCTCCGTCCCCCTTCCATCATAGCTATCCCATTAATTCTCATCTGCTAGAACCACTGATACCATATGCATGCAAATACCCTGAATTACACAGCCCGGGAAACCGCAGGGGATTTACGGCAAGTCCTCCTTTTTTGTACTTTTCAGTACATTTAGAATACTTTGCAAATGTCATCATCTTCAGCTTCACGGCGACCCCATTATTATATTTGTTAGATTAGCATCCAGCCTTTCTCCCATTAAGAGGAGGGTCACATCAGTTGATCCTGAGGAAGGGTTGAGAGGGGGAAAACCCACTAGATCCAGAGTAGGTTAGGCAGGGCTCTTTTTGTGGAAAAAGCCCAGCAGGAACTCATTAGCATAACAGGCCACACCCAACAGCAGAAACCTATTAGCATATTAGGCCACACCCCGACAGCACAGATCATTGGCATATTAGGCCACACCCCCATGTTACCAGAAGTGTGCTCATCCAGCCACACCCACCTTTTGCTTCTTATTCTGTTTACCTTGTCTGTTGTCAAAACCCAGGGCCTTTTTTGGTAGTAGGAACTCCTTTGCATGTTAGGCCACACACCCCGAATGTAACCAGTCCTAATGAGTTCCTGCTGTTGGGTGTGGCCTGTTATGCTAATGAGTTCCTGCTGGGCATGGCCAACTTGGGAGCCAGCCGGGACTCCGTTCCTGTGCGTTCCTGCCCAAAAATAGCCCTGAAGGTATTTGCAATTCACAAGGAAGGGGTTAGTGACTGTCAGAAAACAGAAGCTGATGGTCTTTTCTTTTTCCTAGACTAGCAATTCCTGAACTAAGGTCTGAGACAGATATTTTGCTGCAAGATGGGCATTAGTATTTCATGAGGAATGAAGGAAACCCCCCCCCCCAAACCCCCCCCCTGGGGGGGCCACTGAGGAGGCTGCCTGCTGTCTCTCTGGGTGACCCAGGATTGCCCATGTCTCTTTCTGAACTGCCTCCGCTGAGAGTCGTTTGTTCCACTGCCAATCTATGATTGGGCCCTGATGCAGGGCGATGACCGGTCCTTGGAGGAGGCTGCATGTTTCAGCTCTGTGTGAGCCACTGCTCATGGCCACTGCTTAGAGTTAAAAATAATAAATAACTGGAGATTTTGGGAGTGAAGCCTGAGGACCACGGGGTTTGGGGAGGGGAGGGACTTCAATGGGGTATAATGCCATAGAGTCCACCTGGAGATCAGGTGTAATGCCAGGGGGGTCTCCAGCCACTACCTGGAAACTGGCACCCCAGGTGAGAGAAATTGGCTTCCCCCCCACCCCCCATGCTATGGAAAGTTAAGGGAAGGAGAGAGATTGTCTTCCCCACCACCATCACCCTGCCTTCTCTCTCTCTCTCTCTTTCCTTCCCCAGCCCCCCCCCCCCCCCCCCGGGGGGACCGGGGGGGGGAAAGCGCCCTGACCCCCTTCTGGTCAGTTTCACTTCCCTCCTTTCAGGGGTTAAACCTAACAGCTGATGGGGGGGGTGAAACTGACCAGAAGCAGCAGTGCCGCTTCCCTTTCTTTCCCCAGCCTTCCCGCCAATGTGGGTCTAGGTGCACTGGGGGTGGGGCAGGGCTTGTGGGTGGTGGATCTCCACCCCTAAATACCCCACCATGGCGACAGGCCTGACTGCAGGGCTCAATAGAACAGTTCAATCAGGTCCAAATTAAAAAGAACAACGGCAGCAACAATAACAACAACAAAAAACTTTGGACAGAACTCCCTGAGCTGCCTGCAACACACATTAAGGCTGCGATCCTAAGGACTTACTTCTGAGTAGAGTTGCTCAGGATTTCTTCCTAACCGTGTGACACCAAGAACATTTCCATTGACTAAAATCGGACTCGCTTCTGCGTAGACCTGGTGAGGATTGCTCCCAAACAGCCCTAAGAACACTTTTCCTGGGAGAGTTTTTTTTTTTTAATTGACAAGGTATTATAGTTCAATTATAAAGCATTAACTTGTATTTCGCTTCAGAGATGTTTTCCCAATCAAATTTATTTATGTTAATTTTATCCAGAATGGGATACCATATATTTAATGGGTTATAAAATTCCACTTCATGTTGGTGCGTTGTGTCATGTATAGAGAAGTTTTCCAGCATATATATATCCCATGTTTTGTCGACCCATTGGGAGAGTTTTCACAGGAAACTGCATCACCCCTCCCTCTTTCCTCCTGAGCCAGGGGCGGATTAAGGCTCCCGGGTGCCCTGAGCACTGACCAGTCTTGGGGCCCCCCCGTCTTCCCACACTGAACCCCCCCCCAGTCCATTTTAGTGGTTGACCTGTCTGACCAGATATACAATGCAGGTTGCAGCAATACAAAAACGTATTCATAGGATAACACCATAGACTGTACAAACTAAGCTCTTCACCCTTCCCCCAACTTTGTGGTGCCCCCTTTGGCCCTGGTGCCCTCAGCACGCGCTCAGTCTGCTTCGTGGTTCATCGGCCCCTGTCCTGAACCGACTCGTGCTGGTGTGCGGCTCTTCTACCTTGGGCTCCTCGCAGCTCTCAGCTTGCTGACGGTGCTGGCAGACTCGGGCGCAAGCAGATGCGAGAGAGGCAAGGCTTATGGGCTGATTACGGTCATAATGGCCCCTAATGTCATTAAAAAGGCCGTTATTGTGCGGTGATTAAATAGCAGCTGACTAGTGCGAATAAACGGTGGAAGTGCAATTAGGTTCTTCATCATAATCTGGAGACGATAGGACAGGGCTTGCTTACAGCCCCCCCTCCCCCCAAATATGTAATGTGCTGGATTTTATGTTAATGTGCTTTGGACAAGAGATCTTCCTCGTCTCTATCCTCTGCTTCTGATCCGTCCATAAATCTGCATAGAATTAGTTGCCCTGATGCCTGCCTGTTGACTCTGCTGGTTCCTCCCCACCCCAGTTCAGATTTCTTTGGATAATCAGTGTGACGTGCCTCAGAAAGTATGTGCAGCCACAGAGTCCCTCATCTGTCGTGCAAGCTATTGAAGGGCGAAAGCGCCTGAGCTCAGTCCCCCCCCAAACCACTTGCAGTGTTTCAGGCATCCCGGTTGGACATCCTAGGAGTGTTCCGGCGGCAACTTGTGCCTGCTCCCTTCCCTGCCAGCCCACCCCAGCTACAACCCATCCCTTTCTGAGGTGGTGGTGGGGGGAGTAGACTGCTGCTATGGACCGGTCTTTAAATAAACACACGAAGGGGCCTTCAACTGAATCAGACCCCCCCCCGGTCCATCCGTCAAGGTCTGTATTGTCTACTCTGACGGGTATTTATTTATTTATTTATTTATTTCCTTCAATTTATATACCGCTCACCAGGGGTCATTTCGTAGAAAAAGAGCTAGGGGAACTCATTAGCATAACTCATTAGCATATGCCACACCCCCTGACATCAGGGGCCCGGCGGTGGACCTGCAAGGCCAGTGGGAGTGTGAGGAAGCCCCACCAAGGCCCTCCCTGGCCCCAGGCAGGCAGGGGTGGGGAGAGGCGGGGAGGAAGCAACTTACCCTCCCTCTTCTCCTGCCTCCTCCTGGTTGAATGAGGTCTGGAAGCGGGGCGGCCGGAAGCAGGGGCCCCCTGAGGGCTCCGAGCGGTTTACATGTTCCATTAATGCCAATCCTAACCTAGGGCCACATACATACAAGGGGGAGAGTGACTAGCCTACCAGGCACCCTGTAGCGCGTTGTTGTTGTCCGCGGGAGCTCGGTCGACGACGTCCTCCTGGCGCTGGTCTTTGCTTTTTTGCGACTTCCTGGCTGTTGCGACCCCTTTGGGCTTGGACCGAGCGCACGTCCGTGCATGCTCGCTGCTGGCCTCTGTCCAGTAGGCTCCGGCCTGCTGCGTCGCCCCGCCTCCATGCTTTGCCGGCCCAGCCTCCTTTCACTCACATTGCCTCGCCAGCCGCCATCTTTTCTCCGCCACCGCTCACGCCGCCGCTACACCGCAAGCGACGGGTGCCCCCCCGCTCTAAGAGCAGGTACCCATTTGTCTATTTGCCCTTTAACGGGCTTTCGAGTCGCTGGGTGGGCGGGAGCTGGGACATAGGGCCGGAAGCTCACTCCGTACGCGGTGGGGCTCGAACAGCCGGAGCTGTTTGGCCAGATGTAATGCAGGCTTCACTTACCGCCTGCGCCACCGCTCCGGGTAGCGGCTCTGCAGGGACTCAAGTAGAGGTCCTTTCATAGAATTCTCATCTATTTCCGGATCCAGGTAGAGGTCTTTTCATATCATCTAGTTCCCAGTCCTTTTAACTAGAGATCCTGGGGATTGAACTGGGAACCTTCTGCGTGCCAAGCAGGGGCTCTTGTGCAGAGCTGCAGCCCCCCTACTACTAACACATGTGTACCCATGAAGCTGCCTTCTATTGGGTTACATCTCGTACTCCCTGTTCCTTTTACCGGGAGATGCCAGAGGGACCCGGGGATTGAAGCTGGGGCCTTCTGCACTCAAAGCAGAGGCTCTTCTGCCGCTCCCCTTAAAAGACAGGACCTGACTGGAACTTACCTTCTCTGTAAACGACTCTTCTCAAGAATAGCTTCTTAGCAGGATTGATGAGAACTAGTTTTTGCAGCCTCTGGATTGATTCAGAAGGTCAAGAATATTTCAGTTCCCAGCCATCCAGTTAGTTTGAGCATGGACTGACAGCAGCTACCAGGTGGTTGCCTTGGTGAAAAGGAACGCTGCTAACTGAGCAGTGGCAGAGAGACACTCAAAACAGGGATGGTAAAGTGAGGAAAATCAGCAATTTGAAAGTGTGGTTGATTGAGGGGTAACAGGCACCGCGAGCAGTTGCAAGTTTGATTTCCCAGCACATTACTTGCAAGGATTGGAACATCCACTAGTTCTGGCCTTGGTAGTCTAACAGTGCAGTCCTATGCACACTTACTCTAGTATCAGTCCATTCATTTCAATGGATTAAGACTGGAGTTAACTCTGCAGAGGATTGCACTGTAAAACTCTGCCCCACTAACTCTGGCTTCTCCAATGGGGAATAAGCCTTCCAATTCATGGTTTTCTAATTCACCATGCCATTGTGTGATAATGGAACAGGAGAGGAGGCGACTCTGCACTGGAAATAGATTTCAGGGCTATGAATTAATTAATTAGGTAAATGTGAGAATTATCTGCCCACTCTCTGGGTTCCAATGTGAGTCATTGTTCTGTGGAAGGAGGCAAGCGCTGAGCGGTGACTCATACAAAGATGTCGCATCTCCGTTTCAGAAGTGACCCAGTGGTCCCATCATATCCAGTCCAGAGAGTCAGCAGGGTTGCCCTGTCCCCTTCAGGAACTCACTGGAAGGATGGATTGGTGACTCATGCAGAGATACAACAGTTCTCCTTTGCCATGACACAGTAAAATTTCCCTTGCGTGCCCTCAGATGCCTTTTGGGAGTTGCTGCCATGAGCTGAAGGACGGTGGGAGGAGAGGTCCAGAAGGGTTCTGTAGCACATGCTGTCTGATCTCTGCTCACATCCATCCTTCGTGGGGGGGAGGGGAAGGTAAGGATGTCTCACTCATGAAGATAAATGTGGCAGCCCACAGCCCGGCTATTGTGTCTTCCTTCCCACCTCTCTCACGAGAGAGATTTTCACGTTATGGAGATGATTAGAAATGCTTCTTTCTAAAGGGGCCCCGCAGATCCAGGAGGTCTGTTTTATTGCCTCCCCCGCAAAAACGACGCTTTGGCACTTGCATGGAAGAGCCACTGCTGTCGTAGTGGCAGCCCTCGATAAAGCAATTTAATTCATTGCTCGCTGTCTTGGCAACTGTTTACATTTATTACGCGCAGGGCAATAATGTTCTTTTCCAGCTGATTATTTAAGGAACTATGGTGACACGCAAGGCCCCCAACGACACATCCGTGCATTGCGTTCCACAGTTCATTGCCAGTTCAATGTCTGGCCCCCACCTGAGCTGTTGCAGAGCTGAATACAGACGGCTCAAGGGGCTGGCAATTGGGCAATGAACTTTCCGTTTCTAGGTCAGTAGTTGAAATTCTGCTTGGATCTCTACAAAGGCAGTTCTTTCCTCTTCTTCCTCTTCTTTTGCCTGCTGGCTACTTGATATCCTTTGTGACATGGGAGAATTAGAAAGAGGAGGGAAACGCTGTTGCTAGGAAGCCTTGCATGGACAGTGGGGAAGGCCACCTGTCACCCATTTCGCCACCAACTTCCTTTGCTTTCTTTGGGAAACCAGGTTTCCCCCCTCAGACTATCAGTGGCTCTTCAAGTGCAGCTGAATAAAGCAGCGGGATGCTGAAATGGGGAAATGGATGGGTCCAGTCTGTGTGTGAGCGGTAGGTACCAGTTTTGAAAGCATTCACAGTGTAAAAAATAAAAACCACCCTCCTTGCAAGTAGAAAACTAGTCCACCAGGGGAGAAGAGTCAAGTTCAGCCCTTCCTTTGCTGTTTGGGCTCCTCTGTTGGCATGAAGATTTAAATGGTAGCACAGAGCCATAGAAGATTCAGTCCCCCCTCCCACAAGATGCTTGGTGTGTGTACGGGTGTGTGTGGCAGGAGCAGTAGAAGCGACTGCAGCGGCGGCGGTGACGGTGGAAATGGCGGCGATGGAGTGGCGTAGCGTCGGAGCAGCAGAGCGAAGGCAAGCGGAGCGATGGAGGTGGGGACAGAGGCGGAGCTACAGAAGGACGTGGTGACGTGACGCAAGCGCAGCGGAGCCGTATGGACGTTAGCTGGGCTGTAAGTCGATACGACCCACATACCAGATGAGCCCACAGAAAGAAAGAAAGAAAGAAAGAAAGAAAGAAAGAAAGAAAGAAAGAAAGAAAGAAAGAAGCCGCCGGACCGGACGACCACACCAGGAACCGAGCACTGACACCCGAAAGACCGCCCGGGAAGAACAACCAAGAAAAACAGCGAGCCCTGCCACCTGGGTGGCGGTAGGCAGCCCCAACCCCTGTAGACATGTGGCCTTAGTTAGGGATACATTTGGAATTTGGAAGCCGCTCAGAGACCCTTCGGGGTTGGAGCGGGGTAGAAATCGAAGATATAAATAAATAAATAAACAAATAAATTGATCTGAACAGGTACACATGATGCTGCCACAGCGAATGAGATCATTAGTCTATCAAGGCCAGTACAGCCTAATCAGACTGTCAGAGGTTCTCCAGGGGCTCAGGGGGAGATCATACCCGACCCGTTTAGTTGGGGATACAGAGGACTGAACCAAGTCCTTCTGCATGCAAAGCAGAGGTTCTGCCACAGAGCAATAGCACTTCCCCCAAGTGATCCTGCCTTTTACTGGGTTATACCCTTGGTCTTCCTCACCCTTTCAATTGGACATGCTGGGGACTGAACCTGGGGCCTCCTGCAGGCAAAGGAGAGGCTCTTCCCCTGAGCCGCAGCCTTGCCTTGCCCAGCTTCCATTGCCCTCTGGAAGATCTGACCCCCTTGGGACCTGGAACCAGGCTGCACAGTCCTTGCAGGGTCTGAAGACGCAGTGCCTCGGACGTCTTGGAGGGGAAAGTACAATAAAATGCACTGGACCGATAGCAAATCTGGGAATTCCCAACCTTGTGATTTCATGGGCATTAAAATGTCTGCTTCACACAGAGATTCCACAAGTCTGAATAGTCACCCTTTTGTTTCACCCAGTTCTGCACCACTAATGCACCCTATTGTGTCCTTTGCTGCATCCTTACTCCCTGGCTGCTGTTGCTAACATATCTTGAATGAATCATATGCGTAGGGCGGCTGAGGGCAGCTTGAAAAAGCAGGCTTTCACCTGTGTAGTGCAGCTGAGGGAAATTTGAAGAAACAAATATTAGAGAGCCAGTTTGGTGTAGTGGTTAAGTGTGCGGACTCTAATCTGGGAGAACCGGGTTTGATTCCCCACTCCTCCACTTGCACCTGCTGATGTGACCTTGGGTCAGTCACAGGCTCTGGCACAGCTGTCCTTGAAAAAGAGCAGTTTCT
>NW_015165258.1:191344-216938 GCF_001447785.1 Gekko japonicus
CTTCCTCTTCTTCTTCTTCTTCTTCTTCTTCTTCTTCTTCTTCTTCTTCTTCTTCTTCTTCTTCTTCTTCTTCTTCTTCTTCTTCTTCTTCTTCTTTTGTGATGGATGCCAAGAGAGCCACAACCCCAAGCACAGGTCAGCATTGCCTCTCACAGAAACAGGAGCCATGTTTGCTTGGGGAGGAGACAGAGCACAGGCTCCACCCATGTGGTCCAGGAGGCTCCTCCCACATGCCAAGTGAGGCTTCTTGCCTTACCTCAGCAGTGAGCAGTTCCCATGGTGGAAAAAGTAATCTAAGGAGCAGGACTTTGAGCATCGGGCCCCTGCCAAAGAGTCCAATCCCAGGCTTGGGACAACTGCCCCTTTCCTCTGCCTGCATCTTAGTTCCCACCTTCTGCATTCTGCATGGCAGTCACAACATTCCCAACTTCTGCTCTGGCTGAGCAGGAACTTGTGGGGAACGGTCTGATAACATTTGTAAAGCACTTTGAACATGAAAAAAAAGGGTGCCTGGTAAGTTATGATGATAGCAACAATAATGATTATGAAGGTTATTAATTAACTGGCTTTGCCAGCTGTGCTCAAGGCAATACGGAACGTTTGAAGGAGAAACGGCACGCTTTAGGGCTTGACAGTTATAAAGTAACTCAGAAGCACAGCAAACGAAGTCTGCATCCTAATAGCATCGCCATTCAGATTAACATGCTGTTTTCCAGCTGCAGACTTCGGAAAGAACAGGGAGGTTCTAGGAAGGAGAGGCTAAGGCTTTCTTGGAATCAAGCTCCAATGAATTCAGATAGTGCAGGCCTAAACAGAGCTTCAGCAGTTCGAGACACGGGTTGCCGCATGACGGAGTGAGCTCCCGTCTCTAGTTCCAGCTCCTGCCAACCTAGCAGTTCGAAAGCAAGAAATTGCAAGTAGATAAATAGGTACCACTTCGGTGGGAAGGTAACAGCGTTCCGTGCGCCTTGGTGTTTAGTCCTGTCGGCCACATGACCACGGAAACGTCTTTGGACAGCGCTGGCTCTTCGGCTTTGAAATGGAGATGAGCACCGCAACCCTAGAGTCGGATTCGACTGGCTTTCGAGCAAGGGAACCTTTACCTTTACTTTAAACAGAGCTGTGCCCTTTTGTTTCCATTGAAGTCAATGGGCTTAAGAGGGTGTGATTCTGTTTAGGATTGCACTGTTAGACCAGCTGATGCGAGAGCCAGTTGGAGGGAGGCTCTTAGGGTGGACCTGAGGGGGTGGTGGTGGTGGGGAACTTGAACTGAAATCCTTTCTTGGCTGCGAAGTCCACTGGGTGATTTTGGTCCAGTTGCTCTCCTTTCTTCACACATTACGGAGTTCACCAGCTGGGTTTGGGATCCCCACCCTGTACAGAATAATAGAATCACAGACTCACGGAGTTGGAAGGGGCCAGGCAGGCCATCTAGTCCAACCCCCGCTCAATGCAGGATCAGCCTAGAGCAGTGATGGCGAACCTTTTAGAGACCGAGTGCCTAAACTGCGACCCAAGACCCACTTATTTATCGCAAAGTGCCAACACGGCAATTTAACCTGAATAGTGAGGTTTTACCTTAGAAAAAACAACCCATATATTAACTTAAGATGATCCAAACAAAGTAAGGAAAGCAATCCCAAATGCTTTCATTGACTTAAAATTATTTGGCAGAGAATGTGACCATTTAAAGATAGTCTGGGCCTGGCTGGGGCGATGGCACGCGTTCCCACAGAGAGGGCTCTGAGTGCCACCTCTGGCACCCGTGCCATAGGCTCGCCACCACTGGCCTAGAGCACCCCTGAGGAGGGTTTGTCCAGCTGCTGCTTCAAGACTGCCAGTGAGGGGGCGCTCACCACCTCCCGAGGCAGCTGATTGCACAACTCTGACTGTTAAAAAGGTTTTCCTAAAATCCAGCCAGTACCTTCCTGCCCTTAATTTAAACCCATGCTTGCGAGTCCTCTCCTCTGCTGCCAACAGGAACAGCTCCCTGCCCTCCTCTAAGTGACAGCCCTTCAAGTACTTAGAGAGAGCCATCCTGTCCCCCCTCAACCTCCTCTTCTCTAGACGGAACATTCCCAAGTCCCTCAGCCTTTCATAGGGCTTGGTCTCCAGGCCCCCAATCATCCTCATCGCTCTCCTCTGCACCTGCTCCATTCCATCCACATCCTTTCTGAAGTGAAGCCTCCAGAACTGGGCACAATACTCCAGGTATAACACTCACATGTGACTTGCAGATTTTCCTCAGTTCCCATTCAGGTAGCACCCACTCTGGATTGCAACAGTGGTGGGTGTGGAGAAGGGGTGTCAGCCTCCCACCACTGTTCTCCCAACCTGCGGTGGTCCTGGAGATTCATGGACACTCTTGGAATCCCCTCCACAGACTAAAGAGTGCCCCCCATAATTGTGTCAGGTCAGGAATGAGGAGGTGGGGGGGGGGTGGGAGGCTGAAGCTGCATCTCCATGTGAGCTGCAATCACAATCCGAGCCGGGAGCCACACACACCGTACTTGAGGAGAACCTAAAAGTCACATGCAACTCTTGCAAAGGACACTGGGGGGGGGACCCCACACCACCCTGAGCAAATAACTGCAATTCAAAAATAAAACAGATTTTCAGATGTCCTACAGAACTCAGGGACAGGCCCTGCCAGAGGCGATTTAAATTTGTGGCATGTTTATAGTTGCACGCTGAAAAGATCTGGTGGCATCTAGATGACTAGTTGATTCTGGCACGAGTTCTTGATATTTACATAAATTATGTCAAGTCGCAACTGACCAGAGCAAGTGAGAAGCAGAGGTGCTTTGCCACTGCCTTCCTCTGCAGAATATCTTCTTTTTTTTGGGGGGGGGGGTGTTGCCCATCCAAGTACCTACCAAGCTTAGCTTCCAAGATCTGAAAAGTTCTTGGTAGGGAAAAGCAAACTTTCTCTGTTTCATTTTGATTTTTTTTTTTAGTTCTTCTTATGGCTGACTTTGGCCCCTGCCACACAGCAGGGGATAAGTCGCTCAAAGCGCGGCTTTTAAAAGCCGTGCCAAAGTTGAGACACCGCGGCGGGATCCCACGATCTCCTGGGCCGCGGCGCCTTTTCTCCCTGGCACGATCAGATGCCGGGGAGAAAACACAGTTCAGACAGGGAGCCTGCCGAACTGCGCATGTCGGAGCATGCGCAGTTCAGCTAGGAGCCAGGGATGAGCCAGCGCAAAGACGCGCTGGCGATCCGACGGACCGGCTTGCGGCGCTTCAAGCAGAAGAACCACCCAGGTAGGTGGTTCTTTGTAGTGCGGGTTTTCGGGCGGAAAGGACAGATTGGGGACGGGCAGGCAACGCTTCCCAGATGTTGCCATGGGATCGCGCCCATTTGCTCCGCCCCCGATCCGTCCTGCTCCCGGCCCAAAACCTCTAGTGTGAACAGGACCTTTGTCTGTTTGCTTGTATTGTGTATACCAGTGTAAGATTTTCATACACAATGTATACATATCAGCTATGGCACGTTTGTGAGTATCACATATGTGCCATGCATAATGCTGATTTGTTAGCTTGCAAATGTTGAAGATTATGTACGGTTTATTTGGAATATTCGGTGGGAGAAAATAATAAGGATTATCAGATCAATTTGCACATGGGAGAGATCAAACTGAGATGGGGGATTTTATGTTGAAACCGCAGGGATGAGATTTTCAACATCATCTCTAGTTTGTAGACTAGAACTTGCTTTGTCAGATACGTGGAGGTCTATATTAGGTCTATAGCCTCAAAAAATAGCAGTGCACACCTAAACAGAGGTATACCCTTCTAATCCAAGGGCAATCCTATGCAGAGTTACTCCTGTCTAAGCCCTCTAAAATCAATTAGGACCGCACTTCAAGACTGATGACAAAGAGTGGGTAGACAAGCCTTTCCTAAAATCAGCCCAGATCCGGAAGCATTGATCCTGTCCCAGATTGGATGGAATCTGCATGTTAAGGCACACATTCTAAATAACAGATGTGACACCATGTTTCCTTCTGGTACTGTGCATGTGTGGCCATCTACAGTGTGCTTTTAAAAAAATGGCAACTTCCAAGACACATCCCTTTGTATACCATAGTTATTTTTTACATTGCATCTGTTCAGTGATTGTTGTTGTTGTTCATGATAAAAAGTAGAGACATCACCCTGCCAACAAAAGTCAAAGCAATGGTATTCCCAGTAGTCATGCATGACTGCGAGAATTGGACTATAAGGAAGGCCAAGCACCGAAGAATAGATTCTTTTGAACTATGGTGCTGGAGAAGACTCTTGAGAGTCCCTTGGACTGCAAGAAGATCAAACCAGTCAATCCTAAAAGAAATCAACCCTGACTGTTCCCTGGAAGGCCAGATAATGAAACTGAAGCTCAAATACTTTGGCCACCCAATGAGAAGGGAGCACTCACTGGAGAAGAAGACCCTGATGCTGGGAGAGATTGAAGGTCAAAGAAGACAGGGACGGCAAAGGATGAGACGGTTGGACAGTGTCATGGATGCAACGAACATGAAATTGAGCGGGCTTCATACAGCCAGTCTACACACGATCTAGAATGTGGTGGTAGGCTTTTGAAGCAGGGTGGTGTTATATTTATTTTTTACCATTGCCAGAAAAGAAAAAAAAAGAAACACCGTAGATTCAGGATGGATAAAGTAAGTAAAGTAAAGGCCAGCCCCGGGTGGGTCACTATATGAAGTCAATTTGTATATGTGGGTCACCATCCCAAAAAGACTGGGAACTGCTGATGTAGAATCACAGACTCACAGAGTTGGAAGGGGCCCTATAGGCCATCTAGCTCAACCCCCTGCTCCATGCAGGACCAGCCTAGAGTATCCCTTACGAGTGTTTGTCCAGCTGCTGCTTACAGACTGCCAGTGAGGGGGAGCTCACCACATCCCCAGGCAGCTGATTCCACTCTTGCACAACTTTGTGGTTACCCGCCCTGAGCCCATTTTGGGAGTGGCAGGATATAAATTTAATAAATAAAAAATAAATGAACTCTAACAAAGTTTTCCTTAATATCCAACTGGTACTTTCCCGCCCTTAATTTAAGCCCAGTATTGCGAATCCTAGGAGCTGCGGTGGCTCAAGTGGTTAAGACGCTGAACTGCAGGCTCTGGAAGGTCAGTAGTTCAGCAGTTCGAGACCCGGGTTGCCGCATGATGGAGTGAGCTCCCGTCTCTAGTTCCAGCTCCTGCCAACCTAGCAGTTCGAAAGCAAGAAACTGCAAGTAGATAAATAGGTACCACTTCGGTGGGAAGGGAACAGCGTTCCGTGCGCTTTGGTGTTTAGTCATGCCGGCCACATGACCACGGAAACGTCTTCGGACAGCGCTGGCTCTTCGGCTTTGAAACGGAGATGAGCACCGCAACCCTAGAGTCGGACTCGACTGGCTTTCGAGCAAGGGAACCTTTACCTTTTATTGTGAATCCTATCCTCTGCTGCCAACAGGAACAGCTCCCTGCCCTCTATGATTCTATGGTTCTATGACGATGAACACATCCTTTCGAAAACAACAGGAACTACATTAACTGTGACTAATCAGCCCTATGTAATTTGCTTGCAGAGGCATCAAGAGCCCCCCCTGCCCCCCAGACCCTTCTCACCTCCCCGACTCAATCCAAGCATCATATGAAAACCAGTCATGTGACTTGCCCTGATCAATGGAACCCCAGGATGACTAGGGTCTCTGGAATTTTGTCCTCCTCTGAGTTGCAGGGCTGTGCTAAGTTGGATCCGTTGCATTTATTTGTGACTCATTTAAGCCAATTTCAAAATGACCACATCATCATTATCATCGGACTTTGTAGTATAATAGAGTGGTCAGTTACTGGGAGGGAAGGTGGCATGGCATAGCCTGACCTTGTCAGGTTTTGGAAGCTACGCAGGGTCGGGTACCTGGATGGGTGACCGTCAAGGAAAACTCTGCAGAGGAGGGGAGTGGCAAACCACCTCTGTATGTCTCTTGCCTGGAAAGCCCCTTGCTGGGGTCACCGTAAGATGGATGTGACTTAACAGCCCTTACATTCCTACTCACCTATTATCATTTTGCACATGCACAGGTGCTTCCCTCATTATTTTCTTTATATTATATTTTAGGTGCATTACCTTATTAAAAATAATATACTTACATAAGCTTTTCAGCGTTTACGGGGCTTTACATCTATTCTTTTGACTGCATTTTTAATGTTATTTTTTGCTGCGCAGTGATGAGGGAAGCAATCTGCACATGTGCAGAGTGATTAATATGTGACCATGGTGCCCACAGGACTAGCTCTTAGTCTTCCGGGACAGGAGAAACAGCTTCCCTTCCAGGTCATCGTGGCTTCCAGGGATGACTTCCAGGGATTGTTTTTCGTTTTGCCCATATTTTTATCCACTTTATTCAGATGTACAGAAAGGAGACACAAACGGCTGCTGTGCATCACTCACAAATGAAGAGATGATTATTTCTGTGGGATTTGATGAGAATAATTATCTTCCAGCTATGCCCCCCTGAATAAATAAATAAAAAAAACCACTGGGGAAATAAGGGGGTTGTGTAAATTCCAGCAGCTGAAATTGCATCTTTTGGTTGCTTTCTGTATTTTGCATTTTAATGTAATGCTGATGACAACATTTGTCAAGGGTGGGTGGGGGGATGTGCCACGCGGCCCTTTAGAACAGGATGGTTCAGCAACAGAATAATTGGTGCTAGGTGGGGAAAATTATTGTCTGAAATGTACGTCTGGGTGCAATTTGCTGAGAGATGGTCTCTCCGAAAATGAGGGAATTGGCTCTTCGTCTCAGCCGAGGGGAAATCTCTTCCCCCATCAGCCTTGAAGCTGACTCTTTAAAAAAATACATTGCAAAAAGATCATATGGGGACAGAGGAGGGAAAGTCAGGTAACCCCCCCTTTCTTTTACTACAATGGGGCTCAAGTCATTGGAAGATGACGGCCTAGAAGGTGAACCTGGGGCTGTTTCATACTGTCTGTCTACCTCAGAATTGCCTACGCTGATTGGCAGTCGTTCTCTGACAAAGCAAAGGTGAAGTTAGGTAAAGGTAAAGGTTCCCTTGCTCGAAAGCCAGTCGAATCCGGCTCTAGGGTTGCGGTGCTCATCTCCGTTTCAAAGCCGAAGAGCCAGCGCTGTCCGAAGACGTTTCCGTGGTCATGTGGCCGGCATGACGAAACACCAAGGCGCACGGAACGCTGTTCCCTTCCCACCAAAGTGGTCCCTATTTATCTACTTGCAATGTCTTGCTTTCGAACTGCTAGGTTGGCAGGAGCTGGAACTAGAGACAGGAACTCACCCTATCTTGCGGCACCCGGGTCTTGAACTGCTGAACTACTGACCTTCCACAGCCTGCAGTTCAGCGTCTTAACCACTTGAGCCACCGCAGCTCCAGGGTGAAGTTACTTGAGGTCAATTAACAGGAAATGCTGGGAACTGAACCTGGGACCTTCTGCGTGCAAAGCTCTGCCACTGAACCATGGCCATTCTTGCAGTCTGCCAAATGAGGTGGTAGAATTCTGAGGAGGTGAAAGGGACTGTACTGATTTAGGCTGCAACTGGGGTGGGTGGGAAGCACCATTTGTGGCCATTTGTTGGTGTAAAAGACCCCTTGCATGTAATAAACTAGCACTGGAGCTGACTAGTAGTATACCACCACCCGGACCAGTTCCTTTCTTCTCGATGTGTTTTAATGCTTTATTTGCTGGGATTTTGTTTTGTTTTTCTTTACACAGAGAAACTTAGAAATGGCACTCCTTGCCTGTGGTCTTGTGATCTATGATCATATCCCCTCATCCCATGGCGGCTTGTGTCAGTGAAGCCTGGGGCCTGATGTAAACATGGCATTGACAGGGCAGGAGGGTATACCTGTGCAATACCAGCATCACATGTAAATCATGTCTGAGGCTGCGGTTACACGGAGCATTAGCCACGCTACAGAGACGGAAGATAGGCGGATTTTCTGGGCACGATCAAAACACAACATCTGGGAAGTGTAGAGCTCCCGTGGCTAACCTGAGGCTTCCCGCCGAAGATGCGCCGTAAAAAACTAGTACCTCCGAGGTACTAGTTTCCGGAAACCGCGGGGCAAGGGCGGGCGTCTGATCACGTTTCCGGTGGTAGCTCATGGCATCCAGCACCCGCCCATGTCCCGTCGCGAAAAGGTTTTCCCCCCCAAGTCTCCACAGGATGCGCACAAGCAGCCAACGGCGCATGCGCACAAAGAGGAAAGTGAAAGTTCCGTTGCTGCGCAGAATCACACATGCCGTTGAACGCGAAACCAAAAGTTCCATTCCTCCGTCCTTCGGCTTAAAAGAAAATAAATGACCCCGTTTACCACGGCAGCGGCGCCTAGCTATTGCTAGTGTTATTGCGCCGCGCCGCTTCTTTGCCGTGCTGCAGGATCGTCGTGTGATCGCCACCCTCGTTTACCCGCCGGCGCTGAGGGAAGGACTCGTGGTGTGCCGCGTAATCGCGGATCAAACTGCGCCGGGGCAATTAGCCACGCCTCCCCCCCGCAATATCCGGCCTGTGTGACCGGGGCCTGAGTTAGGTAAGCTGAAGTGACAGAATTTAGGATGGCTCCTTTTCAGGCTGCAAGCCTGAAGGATCTGATTTAAGAAAACACACCAAACTCATATGCTGGGGACACACACACACACACACACACACACACACTTTCCCTGTGTGTAGCAAGCTAGCAGGTGCAATATTGCTGCCGTGATGTACTAGTGTGCTACATTTACAGTGGCATTCAAAGTAGAGTTGAACCCTTCTTACCCTATTGAATACAATGGACATAGGAGGGTGTAACTCTTCTTAGGATAGGGTTGCCCACTCTGGGGTAAAAGTTCCCGGAGCTTTGGGAGCAGAGTTTGGGGAGGGTGGGGTTTGGGGAGGGGAGGGGCCTCAAGAGGGTAAATTGCCAGAGAGTCCACTCTCCAAAGCTGCCATCTTCTCCAGAGGAACTGATCTCTGTTGTCTGGAGGCAGGGTTGCCAGACTCCCCCTTGTCCCCCGGCAGGAGATGGGAGGCTAGCGTTGCCAGAGCTAGGTTGGGAAACTGCTAGAGATCGGGAGATGGAGCCTGGGGAGGACAGGGGCCTCAGTGGGGTACAAAGCTATGGAGTCTACCATTCAAAGAGCATATAGTCTACCCATTTTCTCCAGGGGAATTGATCTCTGGAGTCTGGAGATGAGCTGTAATTTCCTGGGGATCCCCAGGTCCCGCCTGGAGGTTGGCATCCCTAGGCAGGGATCCCCCCCCCAGGCCCTACGTTGAGCCTCCACTTGCCTGCGGGGGGCCTTACCAAGAAAGAAGAAAGCCTTGGCCTTGATACCCAGTGTATGTCTGGGTAACGCTCCAGTATTTGCTCAGAAACTCCACGTTAGAAGCCAGTTTTACCATGGAGGTTTTGCCCAAATACCAGATTGTCACCTGGATGTTGCTGGTGTGATGATGTCAGTTTATGTGTGACGCTGGTGATGAGGCCTAGATAGGGTTGCCAGACCCCCTGGATTGGCGGGAGTTACCCGCTTTTGGGGAGGTTCAACCCACCCCAAGCCCCCAAGCCACAGTATACCTGTGCAATACCAGCGTTGGCATTGAGGTAGAGGGAGAGGGGCAGCTGCGGGCCCCAGGCCCAATCTCTGAGCAGCATTGCTGCTTGGAGATCGGGCGCGAGGGGCCCTCCGGCTCCCTGCACTTAAAGGGAACCCTGTGGTACGGGGCTTGGAGCCAGGATGCCCCCAACGTGATGTCATCTGGCAACCCTAGGCAGGGCTCTTTTTGTAGCAAGAACTCCTTTGCATATTAGGTGACACACCCCTAATGTAGCCAATCCTCCAAGAGCTTACAGAGCTCTTCTTACAGGGGCTACTGTAAGCTCTTGGAGGATTAGTTACATTGTAGCAGGAACTCCTTTGCATATTAGGTGACACACCCCTAATGTAGCCAATCCTCCAAGAGCTTACAGAGCTCTTCTTACAGGGGCTACTGTAAGCTCTTGGAGGATTGGCTACATTAGGGGTGTGTCGCCTAATATGCAAAGGAGTTCCTGCTACAAAAAGAGCCCTGATCCCTAGGCCTTTCTCTTTGTTCTCGTAAGTCCCCCACCCATCCCCTGCTGGTTGCCAGGACAGACCTGGCAACCCTATCTGGAGATCAGTTGTAATTCTGGGAGATCCCCAGGCCCTGCCTGGAGGCTGGCAACCCTGTCCTCGGATAACACTGTTACAGTACAATCCTAAGCAGGGTTACACCCACCTAAGCCTGTGGACTTCGTAGTGTTGCTGGCATGCTTGTGAAATGTTGCAGACTTCTTAAATGAATGGACGTTATAATTTTGAATCGGACATGATTGCTTTGAATTTGGAATATCCCCTGACTTCTGCATCTAAGACAGTGATCCTTAGCAAGGTGAGCTGGAATGCCGCGTAGCCCAACATTGCCTTTCCTGGCAAAGATTTACTCCTTTGAAGAAATGTCTTTTCCCCCAAAGCAAAGAGCCAACCCTGGCTTTCCTCTACTTCACTGGAGTAGGAGGGGCTTCAGAAGATCCCAGCAGGCATTGCTTTTGGTCTGCAGGGAGCGCTGATTTGGAAACAGCTGCCTCTATCATAGTAGGTTGCTTGGCCTGGAATCTCCCAACATTTCTGGAACCTCCTAATGCTTTATGATTGGACATAATTCCCACGGTGGCCGTTTTTTTTGTGGTGCCCACTAATGGTCTCAGAATTCCCCAAGTGCCCACAGCCTCAACCAGGTCGGGGACCCTGATCTAATGCATGTATGTTTCTCACTGGTTTCTCATGACAGCATCCACAAAATCCAGGTGATGCTCTTTGTCTCTCACGTCTTTTTCTTCTTCTTCTTCTTCTGCCAGAAATCACTACCAGCGTTGTACGGCGGCTGCTGCTGCAGCAGGCACCAGTGGGAAATCGTGCTATACCCTCACTTTCACCGTCGTGTTCCCCCATAAGGACGATGTCTGCTACCTGGCCTACCACTACCCTTATACCTACTCAGGCATGATGGTAAAACTGGTTTATTCTTATGAGTCTTTCCAAGGGCTAGGAGTGAGTGGGTGCATGTGGAACTTTCCTTTTAATCGTTCTCGGCACAAGCTCTGGATACTCCTATGGGAGTATTTGAACGGTCACCTCCAAGGGATGCTTCCAAGTTTCCCTTTAATAGGAGTTCTCCCCGGCCATTCTGATCAGATTTGCTCAGATTGCTTGTCGCCAGGGCTTTTTTTGTAGAAAAAGCCCAGCAGGAACTCATTAGCATAACAGGCCACACCCAACAGCAGAAACTCATTAGCATATTATGCCACACCCCTGACAGCACTTCTTATTAGCATATTAGGCCACACCCCGTGTCTTCCCGTGGCTTGCCTGGGTGCAAGAGTATAAACTGCCTTCCCTTGGCTTGACCAGGCACCCGTGGCTGCGGGGAGCCCGGGCAAGCCGGTCCTCAGCCAGGCCAGGGAAGCCACAGGGAGGCATTTAAATGCCTCCCTGATTCTTCCAGGCCCCCCCGGTCCCCCCGCCTCGGAGTCACCGGGGGGGGTCAGTCTCCAGGCCTTCCCTCTGTAGCCACGCACACAGAGGTTTTGGCTGTAGTGGGCGTGGCCAACTCTGAAGCCAGCCGTAACTCCGTTCCTGTGCGTTCCTGCCCCAAAATAGCCCTGCTTGTCGCACTAATTTTCCATCTTCACTTTTTCTCTGATGTGCTGCTGTTGTGGGTGCAGCCGGATTGTATATGAGTTTGAGGGAGAGAGTGGGAAGAGCATTTAAACGTGAAACTCCCGACCTGCAGTCTGGAGAAGAGCAAAACCTTTACACCTTGAATTATCCTGGAAGTAAACTGGGCAAACAAGCCAGGTCCAAATTGTGAATGGGGTCCTCCTATACTTTTAATAATTGCAGGAATCATCAGAGGTGCTGCTTTTCTTGCATCCACACGCAAAGCTAAAAGCCACAGCTGGTGAAATCCCCTTTATACAACTTCTGCTTAGCAGCCCACTGAACTGCTAGTCGCAGTTATTAAAATGCCAGCACTAGAAGCCCACATCTGCCGGAATAAAATGACTCATCTCTGTATTTACACTGTACTCTTTTTGCAGTGGATGTGACAGGAACTCGGCTCTCGTTTTTATAAAGCTGGTTTTGGAAATTGCTACACACATTTTACAAAAAATGGAAGGAGAAGTTGGAAGGGTGCTAGCTATTCTCTAAGATCAAGAGGGGGAGGTTGCTGGCTTTTTGGGGGGTCATGGTCAAAACAATAGGTCAGTGCAAAATGTTCTTTTCTAGTGGTGGATAGGCAGAAATAGACCCTGAAAATAGTCAGGAATAGACCCTGCCTGATGATTCATCTACCTTCTAAAAGCTTGTTTCCTTTGGTTAATACGTCTTCACTCTACTTTGTAGCAAATCAGATTGGTAAGGCAGTGATGTCACTAATAATGTCAAATAAAACACGACTGATGGTGGTGGCATCTCTTCCTGGATTGCTCATCAATCAGTGAGAATCGTTCGGAAAATAAGACTTCTCTAATGCCAGACACAGCCAGTCATATTTGGTTATGTGGTGACATCTCTAAGGTCATATGAGTTCAATCAAGAGAGAGAACTAGGGATGGGCACGAACTGGCTCATGAACTAAAGTCTGTGATGAATTTTGGCCAATTCGTGGTTCATGAAGTGAAGTTCATGGCAAATCAACCAGCACAAACTTTCCATGAACTTTCAAGCCGTTTGTGGAGGTTCGTGCCCGTTTGTGAACAGATATATTTCCAGTCAGACTGTCTCCGCTCAAACTAAATGTTTATACAACTTCAAAGCAGTGGGGGGGGGAGAACTCAGTGGGCAAGTAGAAGAGCATCCATGGGAGGTCCCCTGTGACTCTGATGTCTCTAGCTTGCACGGGATCCGTTCTATACACTCCTGAACCTCCTGCTTTGATTTACCAAATCACTGCCTTTGCAGATTGGAAGGCGAGGTGCGGTGAGAAGGAAGTGAGAAGGAACTACCCAGGGGCAAGAGAGCCATGTCACCGCAGATGTGCCCAGCCCCCTCTGGGAGGATGCCACCCCCTGGTGTTGATGCCCCCCCGGTTTCACGTGGGCAAAGTTACTGTGGCTGATCAGGAGGGGTGGGAGAGGGGTGGCCACCGGAATGGGTGGGAGGGAGTTTAGGAAGCCCAGCTTATGGTTCCTTCATAGCCTGGACATGCTGGATGAATATCCTCAAGATCTCCTCCTTCTCTGTCCTTCCTCCTTACTCCCCTCCAAGGAGGAGAGACCCAGCTTCCCTCTCTAACCGCAGCCACTACTGAACACTGGAAAGGTGACAAGGCACCCACCTCTCTCTTCCAGGCACTCCCCTCTCCCTCCCTCTAACATGATTTGCCATGCCCGTGCATGCCGCCTCTCCATTGGGTCCTCATATCATAGCTTCGTTATGATTGGCTTCTCGGCTTGTCAATCTGTTTCCCTCTGTTTTCTCATCCCTAGCTCCAGAGAAATTTCTTCCCCCCTCCACTTACATTCGGTTCCATTTGGTTGTGAGAGGAGGAGGACGAGGAAGAGAAAATAATTGACGAGGCGTGGCTGGATTGAAATCAAGTAGGGAATTTGGTGGCAATTCCGATTTCAGTGTACAGCAGCAGCTTTGCGAGCTGGAGGCATCTCCTCCTCACACACATGGTCCCCTCCTCACATTTGTGGGCATCCACATGCACAAGAGGTTTTGCAGGCTTCAGGCAGCACACCCTGTCATTAATAATTTCCCCAGAAATCACTTTCCTGGTGGCGTTTTTTTGACGGGCTGCAACTTGGACCTCGTAAATCCAATCCTCACCAAACTTGGAGGGCAGGTAGAGGAGAGTCAGCCGGAGACCCCCCTGTGAGTTTGGTATATCTCGCTTGCACAGAATCCATCCTGTAGAGTCACAAACGGAACCAATTCATTTACCCTCTAAAAGTTTGTGACAGTTTTTGGTTTGCGAATAGGGGCATGCCACGAACCACAAACCAAACTGACCTGCATTCTCCCAGTTTGTGGCCACCCCAAGAGGGGACTGAGCTACATGTCACTGTTTCTTCTATTTTTATTTTAAAAGTTTGTCTCCTTTGCAAGTGCATCCTCAGGATAGCTTTATCAAGGAGGAGAATTGGTGGAGGGGAGGGAGAGGGCTTTAACTCTTTCGTCTCCTGCCATTTTCTCCTTAGAAAAAGCCATTACCCCCTCTGTATCCCCCCACCCACTCCAGTACAGCCTTAGAAAACTTATATATATATCAGTATGGAGAGTTACTCATTCCCCAATGATAGCCAAGTCATGATTGCTATGGACATTTTCCGGTGATGACTTTGACCAGGTCAGAGAAAAGAACTCCGAACTTCCTATTGGAGCGTCTTAACTTTTTGCCATGGGAAAACAATTCCATTTGTGCAGACTGGGCTGATGAACAAAATCCAACTCAGGCCTGTGCGTCATTAGGTTTTATTTTCCAACATATGTCTGTGCAAAATGTAGCGGGCTCCCCTCCCCCCTTCAGACCGGTAATGAATTCAAAGTGATTTAGCAACCCAAGGGCTCAATTACCTGTAGAATGCTTTTGAAAAAGATGATAAAATCCCATATGGTAACAGTGACTTGGAAATACTGGTCACAATCTGATGTTCATTTAATAACTGCAAGCATATTTGTGGCAGGTCTATGCCCATGGAGGAGACCACGACTAAGGGCAGCATACCGAAGCAGAGTTGCTTTGGGGGGAATAGTATTTATTCCAGGAGGATGCTTTTAAAAAAAAAAAAAAGTATTAATAGGTTTATGCTGCACGGTTGCATGCAGAAGGACAGGGGATTTGAGGGTTGCCAACTTCGGACTGAAAGAATTCTGGGACCTGGGCAGGCTTGAAACTTGGCTGATTCTGTCAAAAATAGAATGAATCACTGGAGCTTCCTTTTTGTTACTTTGGGCTGGTGCAGTAGACTAATCCTCGGCTTGGGTTCTAGTAGCCAAACACCAGGCGGGGTCTGGAGATTAGCTGGAATTACAGTTGATCTCCAGATGACCTTTGGACAACACTGACCCTGCTTCACTTTCCAAGACCTGATGAGATCAGGCTGTGCCATACTATTCCTCACCCTGTGAGGACCTTATGTGGCTATGCAAACTTTAGGCTGCAATCCTAAGAACACTTTCCCAGGAGTAAGCATCATTGCATAAAATGGGACTTATGTCTGAGTAGAAGTTTTGGCTCTCCTCCAGTGGGGCTTTCCTTAATATCTTGTGGGTTTTTTCCCTGCTTTCTTTCACAGTCTCAACTTCACATCCTGGAACAAACCCGGAACCCGAAGAAAACCTTCTTTCAGGAGCAGACCCTGTGCCAGACTCTGGGGGGGAACCCTTGCCCTCTGCTCACCATCACGGCCATGCCAGTGTCAGGAAGCAGCGATGACCTGGAGAAATTCCGTAAGTCGCCACTCGCCAGTTCCTTCAGAGCTGGTCAGTTTACCCAGGGGGACTGCTCGCTTCGGTGAAAAGGCTCCATGTGAGTGACAGTGATTGACTGATTGATTTTGACTCTGCTTGTCAGTCAGAAATTGCCTCCCAAAGCCGCTTAACATACAAACACAGAGAAATACAGGTACCAATCTCACTTATTTGTTTTAGATAGTCCAGGGCTATTATTGGGCAGGAACGCACAGGAACGGAGTTCCGGCTGGCTCCTGAGTTGGCCACACCCAGCAGGAACTCATTGGCATAATAGGCCACACCCAACAGCAGAAACTCATTAGGATTGGCTACATTAGGGGAGTGTGGCCTAACATGCAAAGGAGTTCCTGCTACAAAAAACCCCCTGGGTTTTGACGACAAACAAGGTCAATAGAATAAGAAGCAAAAGGTGGGTGTGGCTGGATGACCACACTTTTGGTAACATGGGGGTGCGGCCTAATGTGCTAATGAGCCATGCTGTCAGGGGTGTGGCCTAATAAGCTAATGAGTTTCTGCTGTTGGGTGTGGCCTATTATGCTAATGAGTTCCTGCTGGGCTTTTTCTACAAAAAGAGCCCTGCTTATACCCAGCTTTTCTTCCTGGTGGAGACACAAGGCAGCTTACAGCATTGCTCATCTCTCTTCCATTTTATCCTCACAACAGCCCTGGGAGGCAGTTTAGACCGAGAGAAAGAGTGACTGGCCCGAGGTCACCAAACAAACTTCCATGGCAGAGTGGGGATTCGAACCTGAGTCTCCCAGCTGCTAGTCCAACACTTTGGCCACTAAAATTGCTGTCCAGGAAGGGTGTGTGTGTGTCTCTGAGAAAGGCTTTAGTCCCGGTGTGAAGCCTGCTATGAAGGCCTCATCAGTAGCAACCAGGAGGGGTAGGGCTGCCAACCTCCAGGTGGGGCCTGGAAATCTCCTGGAATTTTATTTATTTATTTGATTGATTGATTTATATCCTGCCCTCCCTGCAAGCAGGCTCAGGGCGGGTAACAACAAAATATTTTACAGTGCCATTAAAACCAGATTATCACAATAAATTACTTCAAACCATTTAAAAGATGGCAAAATCAATTGATAAGGTTCCAGCAATACTCATCTTCAGGCTACAATTTCCCCTGGAGAAAACGCCTGCTCTGGAGGGCGGACTGTGTGTCATTAAACCCTTCTGAGGCCCCTCCCTTCCCTGAAGAGTCTCCACCAACGCTCCCTCTAAGCTGTGGCGTCTTGTGAGCAAAAATTCTACCTTGTGAGCTCCTGGCCTTAAAGTTGTGAGCGAGCGATTTGGCTGCTGCATAAGTTAGTTTGCTCTGGAGCCATCCCTTCCTGAGCTAAGACCAGGGGTCATTTCCTGCAGGAGCGGAGCTCCGGCAGTAAAGAGCCCAGGGGGCAAGCACATGCAACAAGCCCCACCCCCTGCTCCCAGCAGCCCTCAGTCAGAGCAAGAAGCAGCCAGGTAAGTTGCAGAGCTCCCCCTCCGGCCACCCAGTCCAAAACAGTCCAGTGGCACCTTTAAGACCAAGGTTTATTCAGGTACAAGCTCTCCCTCCTCTGCGAGGACAGATCTGCACCTTCCCCCCCCCCCACCAATAGCTAGCAATCCAAAACAGTCCAGTGGAGCCTGAGCGGTGGGTGTTGCCTCCTGACACACTTCCGGTGATGTCAGGGGGTGTGGCATAGGCAAATGAGTTATGCTAATGAGTTATGCTAATGAGCTCCTGCACCTCTTTTTCTACTAAATGACTCCTGGCTAAGACAAAAATGTGTGAGCTGGAGGCTAAAAAACCGTGAGCTGGCTCACACTAACTCAGCTCAGAGGGAATACTGGCCACAAGATTTGACCCCCAAATCTCCGGGAATTGCCCAACCCAGAGCCAGCAACCCTAAGGAGGAGAGGAGGTTCTTTGCTGAAACTGTATCCAGGCATGAGGCCACAGCTTAGCGTGGTTGTCCTGTGCCTCCCAACCACGCCCTAGGACTGAGTCGTTGCCCTAGAATTCCCCTAAGAAACAGCCCCATCTCTTCTCACTGTTTTCTCCCCATCTCTTTGTCAGCAAGCTGCCAATATGTTTCCGTATTCTCTGTGTATGTGCTTGTTTCCTTTCGCTTTCCCATGTATGCCTGTTTATGCACTTAATTGCCTAGTTGCAGGAACGTCCGTATCTCTCAAGGCCACAGGTGGTTGCTGGTGGGTAGTAGCTTGGGTGATCTCATGGCACTATCCATGAGAAGCAGTATGTTATGAGTAAGTAGGAGCGTTGCTTCCCAGGCTCAATGGCACGTGCGGGAAGTCCCGCAATTGGGCCTCAGCTTTTTGAATTTACTATAATCTATTGGGATCCATGGAACTGCGGTGGCTCAAGTGGTTAAGACGCTGAACTACAGGCTGTGGAAGGTCAGTAGTTCAGCAGTTCAAGACCCGGGTGCCGCATGACGGAGTGAGCTCCCGTCTCTAGTTCCAACTCCTGCCAACCTAGCAGTTCGAAAGCAAGAAATTGCAAGTAGATAAATAGGTACCACTTCGGTGGGAAGGTAACAGTGTTCCGTGCGCCTTGGTGTTTAGTCATGCCGGCCACATGACCACGGAAACGTCTTCAGACAGTGCTGGATCTTCGGCTTTGAAACGGAGATGAGCACCGCAACCCTAGAGTCGGATTTGACTGGCTTTCGAGCAAGGGAACCTTTACCTTTACCTTTATTGGGATCCATGCTTATGCCTCATTCTGAACAGTGATCCTGTTATGCACCTATTGCTTCAAATAAAGTAAAACCTTTTCCTACAAGTGTGTACTTCGTTGATGCGATGGGAGTCTGACACTCTTGCGATCCTATTCCGACCTGTGTACTTTCTGAGAAGCATGAAATGAGGGGGTCAAACCAGTTAAGTCTTGGGGCTGCGCGGCGTCAGAGAGAGCAGCTGGTGAAGTCGTAGATCTGGGGGTCGGAACTCGGTGCCTCCCAAGCCAAACGTGGCCCAAAATGGAACCAGATGCAGCTCTCTGAAAAAGAAAATCCTTCAGTTAAGGTATTTTGGAGGGGCCGGTGGGAAGCTAGAATAAGCACTATGTGAAGAGAATGTCAGGCAAGGATTATGCTGGGACTAAAGAGCTTCTTAGAGATACTTTACTGAAAGGGAAATGATGAGAGGTGATCCGTTGCGAGTAATTCCACTGTGAGCTATGCGCAGAATGATGCCCGTGCACCCCAGGAATTGTGCAGGGTAGTCCTGTGTATACTTATGGCTTATTGGATCTAGCAAAGGACTTGGAACAAATGGTGTTTGGGCTGCTGATATTTTATGGATTATGAATGGAGATGTCAATCATCTGTAGCATTAAATTGTATAGTTTCCACTATGCAAAAGGACTCTCTTGCACTAGCTCTAAAACTTTGTTGTTCTTAAAGGTGCCACTGGACTCAAACTTTGTTCTGCCGTTTCAGACGAACACGGCTACCCACCTTAACTTTACATCGTTTGGCTCTTAATTCATACAGGTTGCTGACACTCATCATAGCTCTTCTGCACAGTTCTGGCACCAAATCCTGATTTCTATTTTCTTTAACTTTTGTTTCATGGTACTTAGTGGAGCCATGTGACCCAAAATGGGTTGCGTGCTGGTTGTTGCAGAGACAGATGTCTGTTACGAGACACCTGCTTGTTTGTGAAGGAGCTGCTTGCTCCGGGGTCAGGTTCCAGGAATGATAATCACAGTATTCTTGTGAGGATGCAACCCATTTGATTTATTGGATCAATTGGCAGGAAGAGACTGTGCCATGTTTTTGTGCTCCAGGTCTGCCTCAGGGTGAGGCTGAATAATCATGTACTTATTATTTCATTTAAGCTGCGTGGTTAATTATAGCTTTCAGGAAATGCATGAGTTATCCCCCCCCCCCCTTCTTGATTCCTCGCCTTGGCTTTGATCAACACTTGTGTTTTGTTCTTCTGGCTTTCTGTTTTGACACATCCTCCCATCTGAAGGGCAAGAAGGCCACTTGTGTCGGAATGCCAGGTGTGCAAAAAACACAATCAATGTTTAAAGGCCTCGGCGACACCACAAAAGAGGGGAGGGTCCCTGGGAATCACCCCCGTGCCCCAGGAAGACACCATCTGTGTGTGAGCTGTGGGTTGGAAAGAGACGTGATACTGAATGCTGGTGATAGAGGAAAAAAAGCCGTGGATGGCTCTTTTGCATTTGAGTCCTTTGTTCGGGTTTTGGTGGTGTTGTTAAGAGGAACTGGGATGTGGAATGGGGTGCGGAATGATATGGTATAGCCTGATTTCATCTGATCTCAGAGGCTAAGCGGGGTTGGTACTTGGATGGGAGATAGGGTTGCCATACCCCCAATGGGGAGGGGTTTCCCCTGATTTCAGGGGCTGCAATCCGCCATCGGCCAGCTGGCCGGGGGGGGGGGAGAACCCCACCCCCAAAGAGCCCTGTCCTGCCTGATGTGCCCAGTGCAACAACGTCACCTAGAGATGACATTGTTGTGCTGGGCATGTCGTGTGGGGAATGCTCTAGCGTTTGGGAAAAAACTCTATGGTTAGAGTTTTGCTAGAGTGTCCCACCCGACATGTCCGGCGCGATGATGTCACCTCCACCAGAAGACTCCCAGAGCAAGACTGGATCCCCCCACCAGTAGCCAGGTAAGACCTGGGAACCCTAATGGGAGACCACCAAGGAAAACTCTGCCGAAAAAGGCCATGGGAAACCACCTCTGCTTCTCACTTGCCTTGAAAGCCTCTTGCTGGGATTGCCATAAATCATTTGTGATAATAATAATCACAAGCGCATACATATAATCACAGCGCATACATAAAGGAAGAGATCCTCTTTAACCAATTTCTCCATGAACTCCAGCAGTCCATTCTTTCCCCCCTTTTTAAAGAATTTGAAATCTGCTTAAGAGCAATTCATTTTTGATCAAGAGAGAAGATCACGGGGTGGTGGTGGTGGAAGGGAGGTCCTACATACTTTCAGAATTCCTTTCTGCAGATGCTCAGAGGCATGCCATGCAAGGGGTGAAGTTACGAAAGGGTACATAGTGGTGGAACAGAGAACTACAAAGAGAAGAAGAGTGTGCCTTCAAGTCGCAACGGGGTGTGCAAAAGGCAAGAGAAGAGCAGAGGTGGTTTGCTGTCGCCTGCCTCTGCAAAGCAACCTTGGTCTCTCAGCCTCAGAGAGAGCAATGGGGTGATGCTCTCCTTTTATACCCTAAAATGACTTGAAGCTGGTGCTTCGTTAGTCACGCATGAATGGGATGAATCGTAGGGTAATTGCAGTAATGTTTGACTAATAGTGACACCTCTTGAGGAAATGGGGGAAGACAAAAGAAAGACAAGACAGCAATGTCCCAGCTCCACCGTCAATAGTTGGTATTAACGAGTGGACGATCAACAGCTGCATTATCAGGATGGGTGGCTGGAAGACGTGACTGCTGACTAATCCTATCATGGAGTCAGTTCTTTTGTTTAGGCTGAAGCTGAGTAGTGCTACACCTGGAGATGTCAACATGTGTGTGTGTGGGGGGAAGGTGTCTGTGTGATGGAGAAGAGATATTTCTATGGTGTCTAGGAAGGAATATCGTGGTTCCCTTTGCAGAGCAAGGCCTCTCTTCAGTGAACTGCTGCTGGTCCTGTGTGTTTGCAGGGTCCGGGAGGCTGGCTTGCCTTCTGGCATCGGGCTGCAGAGGTGCAGGAGCAAGTGGCATCGGGTCTTCCATGGGTCCACATCTGGTTAGACACGTTGCTTCAGAAGAAGGTTTCCCTGGTCTGGGCACATGCCCGTGATCCAGTAGGGTGGCACTTTCTCATGGCTACTGTTCAGTCCATTGCCCTGACACACTAGTTGCACAGTCCAGCTTTACAGTCAAAATCCATAACCTTTATAGATGCCGTATAAGGTGGCAGCAGGGCAACAGCAGCAACTTCAGAGGCATGGCTAAATGAAGGTTTGTTTTTTTTCCCAAATGAAATGTGAAAAGCATAATCCACATAGTCTAGGCACCCAGGGGAAAGAGCCAGAGCAAAAATAATAGTGCAGAACAATGTTCCCTCTAAGCTGTGGAGTCTTGTGAGCAAAAATTCTACTTCGTGAGCTACTGGCATTAAAGTTGTGAGCAGGTGATTTGGCTACTGCAGAAATTAGTTTGCTCTGGAGCCCACCTTCCTGAGCCAAGACAAAAATGTATGAGCCGGAGGCTAAAATTCTGTGAGCTAGCTCACACTAACTCAGCTTAGAGGGAACACTGGTGCAGAATGCAAGAAACGATTCAAGATCTGGTAAAGTCAGGAGTAAAGAGTCCGTGCAGAAAGGACCCCTGTCTGTCCAGTTCTTGCTATCCAGCATGCAGGGTCAGGTCCAGCTTGGCCTGACCTTGGCTACCCAACAGAGGCCTTATGCCTTCATCTCTGGCAGGCCAGGCAGTGTTCCTCGAAGAATGCTCTTTTCTGCATACCGAGATGCAGTGGGATTGGATCCAGACTAATGGGTAGGGGGCAGGGCTCAGTAGTAGAGCATCTGCTTGGCACACAGAAGGTCCCAGGTTCAATCCCCAGCACCTTCAGTAAAAAAAATAAAAAATAAAAAATCAGGTATTGGATGGTGTGAAAGACTTCTGCTGAGACCCCGGCGAGCCACGGCCGGTCTGTTGAAGTGGGTGGACCAAAGGTCTGAAGCAGGATAGGCAGCTTCATGTGTGTCCGGTGCCTCCACAGGGACAAAGATCTTCATGCATTGAATGCAGTTTCCCTATATCCCCCTCCCTCCCACAGCATCCTGGAAATGCCCAATCTTGCTCCCGCCCCCTCCTCCTCCAAGAACAGGATTTTAGGGGGCATTTCAGGCTGTCTCAGTCTAGGGAGAAGGTGGTAAAGTCCTTGTGCCCATGGAAATATCTAGTCTGGATCCAAACCATACTTTCACATGGCTCACTAATCTGCATTCTGCCATGTTTTATGTTCACGTTCTGATTCATTCAGGATCTACCTTTGCAGGCGGTGTGGGGGTGAGCAACAGAATACCCCAGAGTCTATCCCTCGTCCCTACCTGTGATGAGTCCCCGTTCCTCTGGCTGCCTTGATGCTATACAATTTCTGTCACAGGACTCCTTGAGTTTGCTAGTATTCCCCCAGGCTCCTACAATAATTGCTTATTACTTATCGGTAATGGAACATGGAAACAAGAGGAATAAAGAACCGTCCCAGCATTCATCATCTATGCATGAACCTGTTGAGGCCCACATGTTTTATACATCCCGACGCCTCCGTCCTTTTCTCATTCAAGTGATAGGGATCGGCTATTCAAGCTACACAAACCTGCTTATTAAAACCTTGTTCTGTCGTCACAAGGGATTTACTAAAAAGAGATGCATTGTGGAATCCACCGAGCCTCTCTGTGCTCTTCATGTGCCAAATATGGTGAGTTCCCAAAGATGCAAACATGGCCCGTTCTGCCTCTTTCCTCCCATCTCCTAGACTTCAGAAATTACACATTCATCTCCACGTCTTGTAGCCAAGCAAGGTGTTCTGAGTGGCTCTTTGTATTGTCAATATGGCCGTAATAAAGATTCTGCCCAGGAAAACTCTGGTATGACAAGTGTAACGGTTTATTATGCATTAGGTTCTGGCTGCATCTTACAGCTTGGGAACTGCACCGAAGGGAGAAATTAAACTGTCAGAGAGTCGGGCACTTAAGTAAAGATGTTGAAGTAGTTACCGGGGTAGCTTGTGGCATTCAAAATTGGAGCGGAGTAGAAGTGGCTCACGAGGCTGGGTGTTGGGGTGTGGAGTTATTTTTGGGGGGAACTTTTCCAACCATGCCAAGATCACAAGAACAATTCTGTAAGGGGCGGCTCACTCACTAGGCGAACTAGGCGATCGCCTAGAGCGGGCCGGCCCTTAGGGGTGCCAAACTGCACCCGGCCCCATACTCTGGGAGTTTCTTGATTATTTGTGTTTTTCATTCTTCCTAAAATGCATTTATTTTTGAAAAATGGTGGGCGTACGGGGAGGGGGGCGCCAGAAGGGATCCCTGCCTCGGGTGCAAAATAAGCTGGGGCCGGCCCTGTCTGTAGTCCTACCAACCTTGTAGCAGCCCAATTAGCCCAGCTTGGTCCAAGCTCATCAGGGCTGGGGAGCTAAGCAGGGTCAGCCACAGTCAGTCCTTGGAGGGGAGACCACCAAGGAGGATCAGGGTTGCTACCCAGAGGCAGGCAGTGGCCAACCACCTCTGCTCATCTCTTTCCTGGACCACCCCATGGAAGGAGTTGCTGAGTCAGTGACTCAATGGCACAGTCTTCTTCTTCTGCCACCTTTGTAAAAATGCCCTCATGAACAATTCAGGTTGCATCGTTTGTGGAATGGTGGGAGACTGGGAGCCTTCTAACCTCAGTGGGCAGTCCATTCACAACAGAAAAAGCATAACAGCTAGCTGGTAGCAGCCATATTAAACCAGCATGTGCTGCTGTATTGTGGTGTATATGTGCACTGCATGCACACCTGTTTGTGTGGGTTTCTTTGTGTGTACAAAACAGCAAGGATGCACGATGATCCCCAGGGGGTTTGGCTCCCATCCGGCTTGCACTTTTCTGTCTTCTGATATGACTGTTTGGCTGCATTGGAATGGCTCCCTCTAAGCTGTGGAGTCATGTGAGCAAAAATTCCACTTTGTGAGCTACTGGCACTAAAGTTGTGAGCGAACACTTTGGCTGCTGCATAAATTAGTTTGCTCTGGAGCCCTCCTTCCTGAGCCAAGACAAAAATGTGTGAGCCGGAGGCTAAAAAACTGTGAGCTAGCTCACACTAACTCAGCTTAGAGGGAACACTGGCTCAGACGCAGTCTCTTGCAGATAAAGACAGCTGCATATGTGCATTTGTATCCTGCACAGCCAACAGCTGAATTCCCCTTCCACCACATCTGCCTCCTCTGTTTCCAGTTGTTAAAATGCACCTAGTTACAAACCAAGCAAAGGGTGATATGTTGGAATAGGACTTATCACTTCAGAGCCTCTGAGACTTATGATGGGTCCATGGATGGGGTTAGACACCGAATCAGTACCCTCTTCCCATCTGCAAAATGGATAAATGTTTATCTGAGGTACTTTCTTGATACTTAGTTCCTTAACTTTTCCCCCTGCCTTCCTCCAAAGAGCTTGGATTGGCATACATGTTTCTCTTCTCCTTCAGTTTATCCTTGCAGATCTCTCTGTAAGGTAAGCTACACTGAGGAATTTTAAATGGAAAATTGGTGCTGCAATTCTTTATGTTACGTGTTGTGTCTTTCCTCATACTATTTTTCCCTGTAAAATAAATCTGTTCTATAGCATTATTTGAGCACCAGCAAGTCAGCATTACTCATTATTCTTTTCTTTATTTCATTTGTAGTCCACTTTTCTTGCTGAGACTCATGGTGGATTACAATTTTGTTTTTGTTTTTTAACCACTGGACCACTATGACCCTCACATCAAACAATGCAATATAAGGGGGTTATGAAGTTAGAAAGGAAGCCATACTTAACAGTGCATATGTGCCCAAAGTATGAACAGAGCAGAAAATCTGAGAATGTGGAACAGCAGCCATTGGGGGGGGGGGGCAGGGTGCTGCGAACTAATGATCATGTGCAAAAATGTACACTATTTAATTAAGCACGTTGATTAATGACATATGTTGTACTCATTTGTTGTTGTTGTGTCCACTGACCGCCACCTGAGGTCAGCACACACACCTGAGCTTCAGTCCTGGACAACAATGGGGACTAGGATCCTAGCCCTACACTGGGGAACCAATGGGAACCATGGCGGGAGATTCAAACCCACCAATGGTGACCAGGGGTGTGTCCCCAGGTTTGTATATAGTTGGCCTGCCGGCCGTTTGTCCCCTGTCTTGTTGTGTACTGAATAAAGCGTGCTATGCACCACCACGTAGTCTATCGTTTGTTCGGGCGACCACCCACTACATAACAGTGGCGACGAGGATGGGATGATCGCCCTCCTAAACAACGACCCTAAGCCGCGCAGCCTAGCCGGACCTCAAGAGCGCAGCGCACGCCGCTCGCCGGACAGCCGCACGTCGCCAG
>NW_015165258.1:217519-264235 GCF_001447785.1 Gekko japonicus
TGTCTTCCGCCATCCTCTGAAGTTGGCTCAATTTCATGTTCGTTGCATCTATGACACTGTCTAACCATCTCATCCTTTGCCATCCCCGTCTTCTTTGACCTTCAATCTTTCCCAGCATCAGGGTCTTCTCCAGTGACTGCTCCCTTCTCATTGGGTGGCCAAAGTATTTGAGCTTCAGTTTCATTATCTGGCCTTCCAGGGAACAGTCAGGGTTGATTTCTTTTAGCTTTGACTGATTTGATCTCCTTACAGTCCAGGGGACTCTCAAGAGTCTTCTCCAGCACCCTAGTTCAAAAGAATCTATTCTTCGGCACTTGGCCTTCCTTATAGTCCAACTCTCACAGCCATACAGTACTACTGGGAATACCATTGCTTTGACCATGCGGACTTTTGTTGGCAGGGTGATGTCTCTACTTTTTATCATGCTATTTAGGTTCGCCATCGCTCTCCTCCCAAGGAGCAGGCGTTAATTTCATGGCTGCTGTCCATATAAACAACTTACAACATGTGTATACAATCCATAAATCTTAAAAATAAATATTGAAAGCAGAGAAGCAAAATCATTGATATAAACAGTATATTCTTTATTTATTTTATTATTAAGTATTTTAATGTATTTTCACATAGTATGTTTTAATTCCCGCCCCCCTCTTTCAAGGGGCTCTCCTCCTTCATTTCATCCTCACAACCACCCTGTGGCAGTTGATTAGGATGAGTGGGAGAGCAGCTGGCCCACAGTCCCATGATCAGGTCCGTGGCAGAGGGGGGGGATTTGAACTCCCAGATCTTAATCTGATCACTACACCACACTGGCAGTGCAAAAGAAACAACGTAACAAATGTTTGCTCATCCGTCTTTGCTGCTGAAGAGCACTAAATCGGGACCAGAGACTGGCTGCCCTTCTTGGACAATGTGTAGAGGTGGCGGGAGTTGTGGTGTCTTCGGAAAAGACATATGTGAATCGCCACATTCACTTTCAATGTTAAGCTCGAGACAAGGAAGGCTCCTCCGAGCTAACTTATCATTGGTCGCCCACAACAACGACCAATCAGAATGGGACTAATTCCCTGCGAGGGAAGAACGCTCATTGGCCTTTATCTACACAACCTCATTGGTTGTTATCTGTAAGTAGGCGTGGCTACGTTAGTCCGGGAACGTTTAAAAGAAGCCTAGTTCCCAATGCGAAACTGTTCTGGTTATGACTTCTTTCAAGCACTTGTTCGTACCTACAATAAAGCTGTTCACTTTGTTGAAATCACTCTCCGGATCTAGCGGCGATCTAACAGGAGTGACAGAGGAACTGCTGTCTCAGCATGAGACAGGTGCCCAGTTGATGAATGGCCGAACTGGCAACCCCAATTTCTCTGCCACCAACTTGCCAGGCCCTCTCATGAGGGAGGGCACCAAGTCCTACTTTCACCGTACCAGAGTTTGGCAGCCGGAGCTGTTAGGGGTTAACTTCACAAGCCGCCACCGTTTATGCTTTTTTCGGAAGCAGGAACTTTCCCCCCCTGTTTAATCATGTTCCTCCCACCCCCCCCCCCCCCCCCCCGGCCAAATTATGAACAGAGCAGAAAATCTGAGAATGTAGAACAGCAAGGAATGGCCCTTTTTTCTTTTTGCAGGGTGTTGCGAACTAATGATCGTGTGCAAAAATGTACACAGTTTAATTAAGCACATTGATTAAATCAATATGATTCCAACAGCTTAGCGCTCCAATCAGCTTAATCTCATTAAATGTAATTCGGGCCTCGATAATTGATTAATAATGCATTATGGTTTATGAATTATTGACTCCCGCGTTATTATAACTGTGCCTGCTCCCCATGTGACAGATGCCGCTGCATGTTAATTATGAAGGGTCGCCCACTTCTTTCTTTTCAACAACTTTGTGGAGGAAGAGAGGACCATATCTGATAGCAGCACAGGGACTCTGTTAGACTGGAATCAGTGTCAGAGCTGGCCTGACCCCAAAGGAGCATGTCTTCCTCAGGAGGTGCTGGGAAGGTGGATCAGTGCAGGGGATCACTGACTGCATCTATGGCAACCCTATGGGTTGATCAGACATGACATCAGTAGTGTGCCAGAGGGCCCTGGACAACCACAGTGTGCCTCACCAATCATGACGGTCTCCTACAGCTGCTAGCTCTCACTTGGGAAATTCCTGGAGATTTGGAGATGGTGCTGGGGCAGGGGATGTGATGCCACAGACTCCATCCTCCAAAACTATTTCCTTCAGAGAAACTGATCCATGTAGTCTGGATATCAGTTGTCATTCCAGAACTGCGGGCCCCACCCCACCTGGAGGTTGGAAACCCTACTGTCTCCGCCCACCTCATGGTGCCAGGGATCAGGGGCAGTGCTACCCAGCAGGCAGATCAGGTAGAGATGGATGGGCTTCCCAAATCAAACTGGAGACCAGGGGGTGCACTGCTGTAGTGTTCCTCTCTTGATGCTCATTCCCACAGTCTCCATCCAAACCCTGACCTGAACCTCAAAGCTATCTCTGATTAGTGGCCAGATGGTTAGACGATGTTATCTATGCAACGGACATGAAATTAAGCAAACTTTGGAGCATGATGGTAGACAGGAGGTTCCGGCATGATGTGGTCCATGGGGTCGCGAAGAGTCAGACTGTCAGCTATCTGCCATGTTTTGCTTGTTCCCTTCTCTGATCCTGGTGCTACGGCGCATGCCTCATAGCTTGCTCGCTGCTCTGCCGCTTGCCGTAAACAGCGATAGGGAGACCGTGAGAACCAGTGCTGCCAGACTGTAAGAGAACATAAGAACATAAGAGACGCTTATCTGTCTGACCTTGTGACGGGGGGAGGGCTTGCATTCCATCGCAGATGTGAATTTTTCAGTTCTCATGGGGCACTGAGACTCTCCTGCTTATTATGTAACCTCCCGCCGGGAGAATTCCCCCCTGCGCGCTCGGATTTCATTTGCTTAGCCATTTGCCTCATCCTGCTATATGAAGGGATGGTTCCGCCCTATTGTCATTCCTAACAATAATCTTGTGGACATGGTAACAGACTTGTAGTCTAATAAAGCATAACGCTTCCCTGGAAACATGTGTGGAGATTTACTTGCTGTTGAACCTGACACAGACTTGACTGTGCGACTGAACAACAACAACAACAAAAGTCAGTATAGAAGAACACCAGCACTTCTTCCTGAAGAGATTATGCATCCATGTTGTTAATTCTGATCCACAGTGAGGCAGAAAGCTCTATGGTGCGCCACTAACATATGCAGTCATCCTATGCCCACACCAAGTGATGTGCAGTAGTGCAGTTTTTGGAGCAAGAAGAAGCATGCCATGGCTATAACATGGAGCAGAGCCTCTTCACATGTTATAGAGTACATAGGTTGGGCCTGAATCTCCACCCTGTGTCAGATATAACACTATTACACATGAGATGTGGGTTCTTCTCAATTCCTATGCCTATGGTGCCTGATAAAAGATCAGGAGGACCATGGCACATGAGGAGAAGGGACTTCAGCGTTCTCCCTTGCATAGTTTCCCCACTCTGAAACAGCCTTAAGAGGAGCTATTTGGTAAAAGCCACATGCTCTGTGGGACACACACACATTTCCCCAACAGGCCCCATAGCACCCACCAATGTGTTCCCTGGCACCTACATTTCTTTTCCCCAAACACCTCTTCCCCAAAGCAAAATGCCAGTTCTGGCTTTCCTCCATTGTAGTGAAAACACAAAATTCCTCAGAAGACACAAGCAGGCACCACCTTTGGGTCTGTAGGGAACGACCATTCAAAAATAGCTGTCCCCATCGTGGAACGATACTTGGCTTGGAGTTTGGAGATTGCTCCCTGTGGCAGCCATTTTGCGCTTGGTCTCACCTCCGATGATAACCGTTTTGTAATGGTTGCCATTTTGTGATGACACCCACTACTCTTCATACAAGTTTTAAAATCCACACAGGTTCAAACAAGGTCAAGGACTGCTGGATTAGACCATCAGACTATGGTTACATCCATAACGTTGATGTTGCACTGTGGTTGCACTATAGCAATAATTTGCAAGTGGATTGTGTTGTCCGCAAAGGAAAATCCAGATTGCTATAGTGCAACTACAGTGCAATATCCCAATGTTGTATGGAGGCTATGACTGAGGAGATGGTGGTGGAACGTGCCGTCAAGCAGCAGCCAATTTATGGCAATCCCATATGGTTTTCAAAGCAAGAGACATTCAGAGGTGGTTTGCAATTGCCTGCCTCTGTGTAGCAACCCTGGGTTTCTTTGGTGGCCTCCCATCCCAGGGCTGACTCTACTTAGCTTCTGAGATCTGACCAGATCAGGCTACCCTGGGCTATCAAGGTCAGGGATGAGTGAGTGTGAGCCAGCTCACAGTTTTTTAGCCTTCGGCTCACATGTTTTTGTCTTAGCTCAGGAAGGAGGGCTCCAGAGCAAACTAATTTATGCAGGAGCCAAATCGCTCGCTCACAACTTTAATGCCAGTGGCTCACAAAGTGGACTTTTTTGCTCACAAGACTCCACAGCTTAGAGGGAGCATTGCTGAGGAGCCGCATGTTCAAATCCCTTTTTTGTTAGAATGCTCACTGGATGACCTTGGGGCAGTCACTGTCTCTCTGCTTAACCAACATTACATGATTGTAAAGAGGATATGGTGGAGAAAGGCAAATCATATATGCCACTGTGAACATTTTTTAAAACCACTAGTGTGTGATCAGGGCTTTTTTTTGTAGAAAAAGCCCAGCAGGAACTCATTAGCATATTAGGCTGCACCCTTGACAGCACTGTTCATTAGCATATTAGGTCACACCCCCATGTTACCAGAAGTGTGCTCATCCAGCCACGCCCACCTTTTGCTTCTTTTTTTGGAGCAGGAGCAGGAACTCCTTTGCATGTTAGGCCACACACCCCTAATGTAGCCAATCCTAATGAGTTTCTGCTGTTGGGTGTGGCCTATTATGCTAATGAGTTCCTGCCGGGTGTGGCCAACTTGGGAACCAGCCGGAACGCTGTTCCTGTGCGTTCCTGCCCAAAAATAGCCCTGTGTGTGATAAACATCTAAGAGGCAAAGTCTCCTGGTTCCCCAGCTAGAAGGGGCTTCAAATAGCCTGCGCATGCTGGGCTTCCAGTTACTAGTGTTTATCCAGTAAAGTAATGAACTGTGGTTCTTGGTGGGCAATGAACTCCTCCTTTCCCCTTCTCAATGGCCAAAGGAAGCCTAGAGCTGCTACTGGGCCTCTGATATCCAGCTCAGACTGATGTGGAGAAGAAAACGTAATTCACTGAGCACTGCATTTCCCTGCAGGTTTGGTAGTAAATTCAAGTCACTCTCCCGGTGCTGAAGGGGTACACTTGAAAAGGTCAGACACTGCCATATGTCAATGAGTTGATGAGGCATTTGAGTGGAGCAAAAATCTACTCTTCCTGTGCAAAGACCGAGGCCTATCTGAATAGGGCACCATTTTAGGATAAGACTGATTTTGGAGGCAGAATAAAACGAGGAGCTAAGATTGCCAGGCCTCGCGCTTTGGCAGGAGGACTCCCACCAGCAAGCCTCATTGCCTGCTGCTGCTCAGAGCAGTGGCAGGAGAAAAATAAGATAAAAACAGTGATGTTGCTGATGTCACTAAAGTGACTTCCAGGAGAACCTGGAAGTGACTATGAACCTAGAAGTGACTGGGAGTATCTATGACTCTTTGTTGAGTTATGGGAGTAGCACTATAACTGGACCCACCACTTCCACGTGGCCCTGCCGGTAACAGAGTAATCTCTGGCCAAGTGTGGATTCTGCTACTCCATTTTAAAACGTTTAATTTAGTGCTGACTATTGTAGTCTACCGTATCGGTATGGCAGCTTACAATTTGTGCAGCCTGCAATGTCCCTACTTTTATGTGTGGGGAACCACACTGCCTTTGACATGGTCAGGCAGTCATGACTCGAGACATTTCTACCTCCATAAGTTGACTGCCCGAAGGTATCTATTGGGATTCAGGCTACTGGGCCCGATGAGCCGGAGTATATAAGAGAGACAAGTAAACTTGAATATGACAGGGTTTTTTTTACCGGAGACGGCACTATTGGCTGATCCCATTATTATGGTTGAACAGAGGGTGAGTATACCTGACTGTGACTCTAGTGAGGAAAAGATGGTGATTGGAGTGGATTTGTTGGATGAGACCATGGTCTGTACGGATCGGGTCTCTGATGAGAGTGAATTAGGGGCTACTTCGGTTGCAGTTGGGAATGGTACCGTGGTTTGTGCAGATTGAGTACCTTTTGGTGAGGAGGTGGATGAATTTCTGTTAGATGAGGAGAATTGTGATAAGAGGGGAGAAATCCTTGAAGACAAGGCACTGGTTTGTGCAGACCAGTGTTAGCTGAACTGCTTTATTTACAGCAATTGGCAATTTATAAATGGGTTCTTGCCAACTATACCAAGGTCCTGTTCCCACCAAGGGTTACCAGAGAAGGAGTCGAGGCTGGTGTTGTTAAAATAACTGTCTTTTACTTAAAGAATATAAATCACATACAAACAATACTGATGCGCTTACACATTCAATCAAGCTCCTTAGAAATACAGTATTAAAATAATAACTGTTGCATTAGCAGGTAGGGTGATGGTGGGTGATACTTATCTGTCCTGAAGCTTGTTCGTTCCAATGAAGAATGGATGGGAAGAAATAGAACTCTAGGGAAGTTAACACACGACTAGAACCAGCCAGCACGTGTGGGTCTCTTGACTGCAGATCAAGAGATCAAAGTAGAGGCAAGGGTTTGGGTATAGCAAGCTGGACAAAAGGGAAGTATAAAGCAGACAGGGGTCGTTGCAGGGAATGCTAGCTAGGAAGGGCCAGGTGAATGGTCCTTACCTTTTATAGGTGGTCCATTAGGTGGGAGGTAACGGTTCCAACCTGTGGACCCACCTACCTATTAGTCCGTCCCAAAAACAATCCTATTGGTTGCGTGTAGTGAGGGGTGCCTACCTAGAGGGTTGGACAATATTGTAACCTAAGACCTAACTCAAAGGAGGGCATCTGGGCAAGTGTGAAAACTTGGTGTCAGGATGCTTCCTTGAAGTGCAGATGAAGCTTGGCCATTCCCCTGGTCATCAAAGGTCCATCTGACAGGAAATGCCAATGCAGAAACAAAGCAGAGATGTGGAGTGTGGGACTACAAACAATTCAGCAATGGGGGCTTCTTCTTCTCAAGTTATTGTTTTGCTGACAATAATGGAGATGTGTGCTTCCTCACCAGGCTGGTAGCTGAAACCTCATTCACGTGTTAAGGCTTATGCAGGCACCTTCTATGTGTAGTATCACAACAGGTGACTTGTACAGCTTTCTGAGCCTATGTGTGTGTGTGCATGCGCACAGTCCATAGTGTAGCAATAAACCTAGTCCATAACACAAATATCAATCTCATTCCTTAACACAAGGCTGTATCTGATAATGAATTAGGTGATAGTATGGATGCTATTGGTGATGTATTAGTAGAGAGGGTTGGTCAGAATCAGGTATAGTTGATAAAGAGGTATTAGAAGATTAATTGTCTAGGAATGAAGTTTGTGTCTATTTACTAGAAGAAAAATTGACATGTCCCGTTTGTCAGGATGTATTTGGTAAGTCAATTGACTTGAAAATACACCTGAAGAGGAAACACGGTAAATCTGTGATTTAATTTGTTTGTAGTTTGTGTGGTAGGGAAGGATGACAGAAGTCAATCTATTTTTAGTTCGTTTAGCCTCATGTAAAAGGAAACTGTGTCAGGAAGGTATTCAGTGGCAAATGGATCAGAAGTTATTTGGTTGTTCATTTTGTAGTCTTAGTTTTCTCTTAAAGTGGGTTATCTCAGCATAAGCATCATGATCATCCAGTTGAGAGGAATGAGAAGAGGATTAGTGTAATGCGAAGTACGAAGGATAAGGTATCTAAAAGGGGTTAGGCAGGCTTCTGGTTGATGGCGGCACGCTAGACAGACACATCTCCCGAACCTCCCGGGGATTCGGTCTGTGCACGGCGGGAAGGAGGAGGAGCGCTGGCCCGTTACCCCCCCAGGGAGCCTGGCGGAAGGCTCCTAGCCAGGGGACTTATGAGGAGTCGCCTATTCGCCCACGCGTTGTGGGTGAATTGAGGCGCTCCTCCATCCCAATGGTCCTTCCTGCGCAGTGCCCGAATGGGACCTAGTGACGCCGACTGGGGCAAGCGTAGGAGATTGAGCGGGCGAAATGACGCAAAGCGAGGTCGGAAGACCAGACATGAACGTGAGTCGGACTGAGCGATTAAAGAGAAAAAGAAAGCTCCCTACCCCATGTTGAAAAATGCCACTGAAAAGTACTGAGACTGACGCATCGTTGAGTGATTTTAGCTCATACTTACTTAGTGATTTCAAGAACTTGAAATACAGGGCAAGCCCACGGGCTGCTAAAATGCACACAAACAACTCCACCCAAACACACTCCCACACCCGTGATTGGCTTATTTACATACTTCTTCATCGGATAGGTTTCCTCTAGGATCCTGGTCAGCCGATAGGCTGCAATTAGGATCCTCTGAGGCCATTGTTCCTGGGATTGAAGCTCTGGCTATTTGGTTGGCCGCGTGTGCAGAGCAATCACGTTGTGCGGTCTTTGCAAGGACATAACAGTTTGGATTCCATGTCTAATTAGGGTTTCCCCCTGATTTTGGGCCCCCCAATCTGCCACTGGCCAGCTGGTCGGTGGGGAGAACCCTGCCCCCAAAGAGCCCTGCTGCACCTGATGTGCCCAGAGTGATGATATCACCCGGAGGTGATGTCATCGCACTGGGCACATTGTGCAGGGGATGCTCTAGCATTTGGCTAAAAACTCTATGGTGACCATAGAGTTTTTAGTCAAATAGAGTTTTTAGTCAAATGCTAGCGTGTCCCCTGTACAATGTGCCCAGCGTGATGACATCACTTCCAGAAGATCCAGGGGAACAGGCTAGAGCCTCCCGCCAGCAGAAGGTAAGGACCTGGCAACCCTACCTCTAATATAGGTAAAAGAACAATTATACTGGACTACCCAACAGGGGTGCTGGGGAAGGGGCTGCAGCTCAGTGCAAGAGCCTCTACTTTGTATGCAGAAGGTCCCAGGTTCAATCCTTGGCATCTCTAGTTTTTTTTAAAAAAAGAACTAGGTGTTAGGTGAACGACCTCTGCCTGAGACTCTGGAGAGCCCCTGCCCGTCTGAGTAGACAATACTGACCTTGAGGGACTGAGGGTCTGATTCAGCATAAGGCAGTTTCATGTGTGCGTTGAGAGGAAGCAAAGTCTTCTAGTTTTACTCAAACCTCAGTTGAGCAGGAAGACAAATTTGGTTTGTCTTCATATTTGTACAAATCTTGATGACTTTGGCCACTACCGCACAATCCTACCCGTGTTTATTCAGAACTGAGTCCCCTTTAGTTCAGTGGGGCTCAGGAATGTTGCCTGAGTGAGAGACCAGTAGTCAGTCATATCAAACGTCACTCACTCGCCTAGAAATTCTTCAGTCTTTTTCCAAGCAGGAACCGCAAAATTAACTTTAGGTGAAACGTACTGAGAACTGTACCGATCTCGTCAGATCTCAGAAGCTAAGTAGGGTTGGATCCGGTCAATACTTGGATGGGAGACCTCCTTGGAATTCCAGGGTCATTATGCAGAGGCAGGCAATGGCAAACCACCTCTGTTCATCTCTTGTCTTGAAAACCTTACAGGCTGTGACTTGATGGCAATTTTTTTAAAAAATGAAATGGATAAATTTGTTGTGAGCATTTTCCTTTAGTCCCAAAACATCTTTTCTTTAGTGGCAATCTTCGTGCCACTCATCCCCGTCTAGCATCAAAAGCATCTCTGTGAGAATGAATGCTTTATGCATTTCTGAAATCTCTAGTCATAATAATGCACTTCCTACCTGGAAAATAGGCACGGAGATTCATCTCACCACACCATTATTATGTTCCTATTGTTGTATTTTGCAGAACACACACACAGAGTAGAAGGACACAAAAATAAGAGGTCTAATGGCTTGCTTATTGTTTCCTGATAACTGAACCATGACTCTGCTTTTCTTCTCTAATAGCTATTACAGAGTCACCCTATTTCCTGCTACCTAATTTTTAAAATAACGGAACAAATATTCATGTCAGATGAGTATTACAGTGAGTGGAACAGGCATTAACGGTGCAAATTCTCTTTTTTAAGGCCAAGCCAGATTTCATGGGTGAATATTTCTGGAGGAAAATATTTGAGGTCCTGAAATGTTTTCCGAAATAACATCTTTTTGCATTGTTTTGCTTCCATTCTCTATCTTGGCAACATTTTTTTTTAAAGAGTGCACTTCTTCATGCTGGCTACAGAAGCCAACCAATCAGGAATCATATTACCATTGTGATGCTGTTCCACTGCCACATAGACAATCAGATTTGGCTACCTGGTGACATATTAAAGTCAAATCCGAGTGAGAGCAATCTTTCCTGCCCTCCCGTTTGAAAAGGAAAACATTTTCAACTCGATTTGCATATTTCTCCGCTGTTCTGGTGTTCCCCCCCCTCCACGTTTCAGCTCAGCACTAATCCTTGCTAAGCCATTCAGCTAATTCAGAACTTGAAATGGGACTATGCAGATAGGAAGCCCAACTGGGCTGCTTAAAGAAGCACAGTGGCAATCCTATATGGCTGGGCTGGCACAGTTACACCTGGCAGAGTAGCTCTGCTCATGTGGTACAGAGAGGGTATGCGCATCTTGTATGTTCCGGTGTACAGCTCTTTGTAAGAAAGAGCCAATATGCATTCACTTCAGAAATGAAACTGGATACCTGGAAAAATGTGGGGTTTAAATCACATGTTCAACTATAAAATCGTTGAATGTAACATGAGAATTACTCAGTAGTTCACATCACTATGAGCAGGATGGGAAGAGGCCAAGGAGGGAACAAGTAGTGGAATCTTGTATTTGCCAACCGATGATAAAATAGGGTTAGTGGAGGGAAGGCACAGAGGTGTCCTGGTGTAGTGCTTGCAGCGCAAGTTGTGTTGCTGGGGCTTCATACAAAGCATAATACACTTCTGGAAACAGTAGAAATGAGCAAGAGTCCAAGTGCTACTGGACTGTTGCTCTTCTATCTATCATCTGTCTACACCAGTTTGGTGTCGTGGTTAAGTGCGCGGACTCTAATCTGGGAGAACCGGGTTTGATTCCCCACTCCTCCACTTGCACCTGGCTGGATGATCTTGGGCAAGCCGTAGTTCTGATAAGAGCTGTCCTTGAAGAAGAGCAGTTTCTGTCAAGAGCTCTCTAAGCCCCACCTACCTCACAGGGTGTCTGTTGTAGGGAGGGGAAAGGAAAGGAGTTTGTAGTGAAGGGCAGGATATAAATCCAATCTCCTCCTCCTCCTCCTCCTCCTCCTCTTTGTCTGTCTGTCTGTCTGTCTGTCTGTCTGTCTGTCTGTCTGTCTGTCTGTCTGTCTGTCTGTCTGTCTGTCTGTCTGTCTGTCTGTCTGTCTGTCTGTCTGTCTGTCTATCTATCTATCTATCTATCTATCTATCTATCTATCTATCTATCTATCTATCTATCTATCTATCTAGTACTGCTCATATGGCTATCACCTTCAGTAGAAATCAGAACCAAAGAAAATTGCTACAGACTAACACATCTACCCATCTTTAACTATCTCCTTGACACTTCTGAAGGTATTTTGAGATGTAATTAATTTTTTTAAAAAATGTGTATGCCTTCTCTCCAGCATTCTGCTCAAGGCAGCTTACAATATAAAATAAAATAATTCAAATGCAAATTACAAGAACCAAATCAAATAAAAATAACCCTGAAAACAAAAGGAACCCAGCAGCCATGAAAACCAATAGTCCACTAGCAGCAGGAACTCCATAAAAGAACATAAAGGGAGACTAATAGCAGCATAAAATAAAGTGGAACGCAGCCTGTGAAATGTACAAAAGATATTGAAATAGCCCACTAAGGCTGCGAAGGCACTTTCACACATGTTTCAGTCCACTTCAGCAATCATTTGCAAGTGGATTTTGCTGTTTTACATAGTAAAATCCAGCTGCAGAGTGCATTGAAGCTGGATTGAGAGTGTGTTCTTTAGTGTGTGTGAAAGCACCATACACTAAAAAATCCACTTTCAATCCACTTTCCAACTGGATTTTGCCAGTTCACATAGTAAAATCCAGTTGGAAAGTGCATTGAAAGTTGATTATTTGGTGTGTGTGACTGCAGTCTAAATGTGGGATAAGACTCAAAACCTTAGGAAAACAATGGTTTGCTTTTGTTTCTGAATCTTAAGAATTCTGCGGGTGCCTCGGCACTCTTTAGGAAGAAGGCATTCCAGACTTACGGCGCCACCACTGAGAAAGCCTTTGCTTCTGCTGGTGTGTGTGTAGGGGGGAGGGCAAGGCAGAGAACAGGGCTTGATAAGAAGACCCACTATAGGAAGATGCAGCCCTTCAAGTACTCAGATCCCATGCCGTTTAGGGCTTCGAAAGTAAGCACCAGCCCTTGGAATTCTGCTCCCTCCTGCTCCACTGAAGTGGAGGAAAGCCAAGATTGGCTCTTTGCTTTGAAAATGAAGTAAGAGGGTGTCAGTAACTGCATCAGCGGGTGGCTAGGGTTGCCAGCCAATGGCTGGCACCCAACAGGAGACTGGAGGGTGGGGACATGGAGGGGCAGTGTTGTGTAGGGCTGCCAAGTGGGGGCAGGGGGCGGGTAAATCCCCGCTTTGGAGGCCCGATTTCCGCCGCCGCGGAATTGGGCCCCGGGGGGAACTCGCCCCCCGAAGCGCAGCGTGGCTGCGTCACTGGAGGTGACGCAACCACGTACAGCACGTTGGGGGCATGGCCCCGATCAGCAGAGGGAAAACTCTATGGTTTTCCCTCTGCCGATCGGGGCCACGCCCCCAATGTGCTCTACACCGTGCGTCACTTCCTGAGTTGTGCAAGAGTAGAACCGGCTGCCTTGGGAGGTGGTGAGCAGCCTCTGACTGGCAGTTTTTAAGCAGCCGCTGGACAAACCTCTGTCAAGGATACTCTAAGCTGATCCTGCAATGAGCAGGGGGTTGGACTAGAAGGCCTGTATGGCCCCTTCCAGCTGTCATGCCTGCTCTTGACTCAGCCCCAGATCCAGCTCCTGACAGCCTAAGAGGGGAGGATTCCGTGCCTTTAAGAGCTGAAGAAGCATCAGGATCTGCATCTACTGTAAGTACGGAGGAGGATTCACAGCAATCTGAGCCAACTACAGGATGGTTCGCACCTGGGATTGATGGGGGGTAAGCAGCTCACCACCTGCATCTCCCCCACCTGTAAGCCGGCTTAGGGATAGGAGATGTCAGGATCTGGCTAGCCAATGAAAAGAAGTACAGTTCAAGAGGGCGGAGATCCTTGAGCCCTGAGTTTTAACAACAGCCAGGACCTCGCACAAAGGTGCTAATGGGTTAATGAGCCAGAACACTATTTAGTAGGGCCTCTAGCCATGAGCACTTTGTGCTGGCAACCTTGTTCGTAGAACCAGAAGCTCTGCACCTTGATTCCTGTTTGACTCTGTGGCTTTTTGGACTCGACTTGTGTTTGTGGACTTCTGCTCTGGCTCCTGACTCCCAGCTTTGAATCTGACGATGCTCTCGGCTTTGCTATCTGGACTCTGACCTCTGGTAATGTTTGACTACGGCTGTGTCTGGTGTTTTGGGACTTGTTTAACACTCTGCTGACTGCTCTCCTGGCTGACCCTCGGACTTGTCTTGTGACCCATCCTCCCAGCCTGACTCCCTGGCTCTACCGTGACACCAGCTCTGTGGTTCTGTGATTCTATGAACTTGAGTTAAATATTGGGTGGGGCACATAATTAAACTGAAATGGTGTGTTGGGAGGTGGGCAATGCATGTGCAGAGGGAGGCCTTTCCCGGAATACGTGGGGGAGATTTCTGGGGCACCGGGGGGGGGTGCTCTTCTGCTTTTTTGCTATAGGAGAAAAGGCTTTGAAGGTAACACTGTTTCTTCTTCCTAAAGCAAGTACATCATTAGCTTATCAAGATTCTTTCCCCCTTTTTTTGTCCCAATCCATCCTTCCCCATTCAAATTTATGCTAATGAGCACTGCATAATTGGATCAGGTCTCAGAACCAGCAGGGCTTGTTCTGGATCTTAACTCCATTTCCCAATGACAGCACTTTCTCCTTCGTAACTCTTTGCAAAATGGTATCTATCAAATCACTAGCGCATTTAAAATTTAATTTGCTCTATCGGTTGCAATTGTCATGCTACTTAGTTGTGGGGGGAAAATGTAATTTCCTTGATACTTCATAATTCTTTTTACAAGCCTTTTAAAAAGCCCTCCCTTTTCTTAAATGGGCTGTTGTGAAGGGAAAGCCAAGCGACTGGAGAGAACTTCTCTGCCTCTTTTGAAGAAGGCATACTTGGACACACATGGCACTGCCTTATACTGAATCAGACCCTCAGACTGGCAGTGGCTCTCCAGCAGCTCAGGCAGAGGTCCTTCCCAGGGGTCATTTCCTGCAGGAGCGCACAGGAGCGGAGCTCCGGCAGTAAAGAGCCCAGGGGGCGGGAACATGCAACAAGCCCCACCCCCTGCTCCCAGCAGCCCTCAGTCAGAGCAAGAAGCAGCCAGGTAAATTGCAGAGCTCCCCCCCGGCCTCCCAGTCCAAAACAGTCCAGTGGCACCCTTAAGACCAAGTTTTATTCAGGTACAAGCTCTCCCTCCTCTGTGAGGGCAGATCTGCACGTTCCCCCCCCATAGCTAGCAATCCAAAACAGTCCAGTGGAGCCTAAGTGGTGGGTGTTGCCCTCTGACGCACTTCCGGTGATATCAGGGGGTGTGGCATATGCAAATAAGTTATGCTAATGAGTTATGCTAATGAGCTCCTGCATCTCTTTTTCTACGAAACGACCCCTGGTCCTTCCCACCCCTTACTGCTTGGTCCTTTTGACTGGAGATGCCAGAGATTGAACCTGGGACCTTCTGCATGCAAAGCAAAGGCCGGCTCTTCCACTGAGCCATGTCTCCAGATCACCACAAAAGCAGAAGGTGCCCTCTAGTCACAACTGACCCTTGGGTGTTCCAGGAAAGAGATGAGCAGAGGTCGTTTGCCATTGCCTTCCTCCACTTAGCAACCTTGGTCTTTCTTGGTAATTGCTGACCCAGGTACTAACCCAGGGCTCTTTTTGTAGAAAAAGCCCAGCAGGAACTCATTAGCATAATAGGCCACATCCAACAGCAGGAACTCATTAGCATATTAGGCCACACCCCTGACAGAACAGCTCATTAGCACATTAGGCCACACCCCTATGTTGCCAGAAGTGTGGTTATCCAGCCACACCCACCTTTTGCTTCTTATTCTGTTTACCTTGTTTGTTGTCAAAACCCAGGGGCTCTTTTTGTAGCAGGAACTCCTTTGCATGTTAGGCCACACCCCTAACAGCACAGCTCATTAGCACATTAGGCCACACCCCTATGTTACCAGAAGGGTGGTCATCCAGCCACACCCACCTTTTGCTTCTTATTCTGTTTACCTTGTTTGTTGTCAAAACCCAGGGGCTCTTTTTGTAGCAGGAACTCCTTTGCATGTTAGGCCACACACCCCTAATGTAGCCAATCCTAATGAGTTTCTGCTGTTGGGTGTGGCTTATTATGCTAATGAGTTCCTGATGGGCGTGGCCAACTTGAGAGCCTGCCGGAACTCCATTCCTGTGCGTTCCTGCCCAAAAATAGCCCTGTTAACTAACCACATCTGACCCTGCCTAGCTTCCAAACTTCAGTTAAGCTGGGATATTTGGGCTGCTCTGGTATAAAAACTGATTTTCAAAATTTCCACCCCTGTCACCAGCCTCTCAGTGTGACCAAGAAACAGAACTCAGGTTAGGATGATATAGAGACGAACATGGCTGATAGTGAATGACTGGCCTTTGCTTACCCTCTCAGGCAGAGAAGGCAGACCTTTCTCAGTGTTTACTATCTGAGAGACTTCGACTGGAGCTTGAGTGCCACCTCTGGCCCCCGTGCCATAGGTTTGCCACCACTGCTCTAGGCTGATCCTAGAGGACTGAACCCAGCCTGGCCTTCCAGCTTTGCAAAGCAGCTGTTCTTGTGCGGGGCCAGGGCCCTCCCCCTCTCCTGCCCGCTGCAGCTATGCCCAGGCTCCTTTGTGCTGCTGGCCCCTCCCGTCCTCTGGGAAAGACAAGATGTAAATGGGGTTAATCGACAACAGATTCAACTCCTGGCTCCAACTAAAGTGAAGAAGTTGTCCTGCAACATTATTTTGCGCGTTCCACTGTAAAGCCAGGCAGACTCCTTTTGGCTTTTACCCTTTCCCATCATTTGAAACAATATGTATATATGACCCCGCCTTCAAATAGATTGGGCCGTTGGCACTTTTGGAATTTTGAGAGGGGGCAGGGAGTGCCACCCAAATTGTCTGCCAGAGGAGGTGGAGCCAAATGGAATTACCACCCCCCCTCCACCTTCTGGAAAGAAGGAAATCTTGAAGGGGGAATACTTCCCCGCTAGCTGCTCTTTTCACCATGGTAAATAAGACTGACCAGATGCCAGCAGCTTGGACTAATGCAATAATTGTTCCCATCTATAAAAAGGGCTGTCATCTTAATCCTTCTAATTTTAGACGAATTAGTCTTTTATCTCTTATTGGGAAACTTTACGCTAAATTTTTGCAAATTAAGTTTAGTACCTGGATGTCATCTAATCAAATTTTAGGACCAGAACAGGTAGTTTTCTGCCAGGGGAAGTCAGCTCTGGACCACAGTTTAGTCCTCGCTCATTTGATCAATAAGTACGTGAGAAGGAAAAGGTCTAAATTGTTCATTGCCTTTTTGGATCTTAAAGGGGCTTTCGATTTGGTTTCAAGGGAACTTCTCTGGGTAAAGCTCGAGGGACTGTCTCTAGATAAGAGGTTATTATTCCTTATTAGAAGACTTCACACCTCTATGTCCTGTCGGGTTAGGTTTACCTTGTCAGGGAGACTCTCCCCTCAGATCCCTATTAGGAAAGAAGTTAAGCAGGGGTGCATTTTAGCCCCCCACCCATTTAACCTTTTAAAAAATGATCTTGGCCCCTTTTTGCCATTAGTTGATGGCCATAGTCCTAGACTTGGCGCTGTTCTTATTCCCTTGCTATTATACGTGGATGACATGGTTCTTTTGTCTACTTCCCGTGATGGATTAAACCACTTATTAAACTGTTGCTATGAATATTGTGTGATTAACAGATTGGAGCTGAAGTATGAAAAATCAAAGATACTGGTATTTCCCTATTCCCAAAAATCATATAAGTGGACTACTAACGGTAATAAACTTGAACAGGTCAAGTACTTTAAATACTTGGGTGTTTATTTTCAATCTAGTGCCACTTGGACCTATAATCACAGAATGACTATTAATGTGGCTAGTTAGTGCTGCGGCAATCTCTCACTTCTATTTCTCTGATCAAGGTAACCAATATGTGCCAACTGCACTTAAAGCTTTTAATGCTAAAACTGGATCTCAATTATTGTATGGGGTACCTCTCCGGATTGACGCAATTGACACTTAATTGGAACGTGTCTACTCTACCTTTTTGCGAAAGATCATGGGGGTCCCTATGTGCAATGTTCTCTCTAAGCTGTGCAGTCTTGTGAGCAAAAATTCTACTTTATATGAGCTACTCGCATTAAAGTTGTAAGCAAACAATTTGGCCACTGCAGGAATCAGTTTGCTCTGGAGCCATCCTTCCTGAGCTAAGACAAAAATGTGTGAGCTGGAGGCTAAAACACTGTGAGCTAGCTCACACTAACTCAGCTTAGAGGGAACACTGCCTATGTGTGTTCCGTATGCCGCTTTGTTTGGAGTGTGGACAGAATTCGTTGGCTACTAAGGCATGGATTCATGCTGTTAAATTTTGGTTATGACTCCACTTCAACTCTGACCCCTTTAGTTAAATGTACCAACTATTTTCTGAATCTGTCAATTCTAGTTGGCTATCTTACAACCCGGTCACATGGGCCGGAAAATGACGGGGGGGGGGGTAGTCGGGACATACAATTTGGCCCGGAGCAAAATAACGCGTGGCCACCCTATCACAGGTCTCGTTGAGGTCCCATGGGTAGGGGCAAGGTGGCAATCACACAACGATCCTGCGGCGCGGCAAAGAAGCGGCGCGGCACGATCACACCAACGGCATGCACGATTCTGCGGAGCAATGGGACTTTCGCTTTCCTCTTTGTGCGCATGTGCCGTTGGGTGCTTGTGCGCATCCTGTGTATACATGGAAAAAAACCCTGTTTGCGACGGGACATGGGCGGGCGCTGGATGTTACGGACTACCACTGGAAACACAATCAGATGCCAGCCCCTGCCCCGCGGTTTCCGGAAAGTAGTACCTCAGAGGTACTAGTTTTTTACTCCGCATCTTCGGCGAGAAGCCTTGGGTTCGCCACGGGAGCTCTACGCTTCCCAGATGTTGCGGTGTGATCGTGCCCGGAAAATCCGCCTATCATCCGTCTCTGTAGCGTGACCGCAGCCTTAGACTGAAACCAAAAATATATTCCTTGAATTTATCCTTAAAATCCTTATTTTTGCTTTCTGAGACTTTTTAAAAAAATAAAATCTAGTTTATTGGGTTCAGAGTTGCAAACTCTTTATAGCTTGGCTATGCCAATGTTGGATCAGGCCAGTGGCCCATCCAGTCCAACACTGTGTCACACAGTGGCCAAAAATACCAGGGGCCATCAAGAGGTCCAACAGTGGGGCCAGGACACTAGAAGCCCTCCCACTGTTGCCCCCCCAGCACCAAGAATACAGAGCATCACTTGCCCCAAACTGAGAGTTCCTATCTATACCTTGTGGCTAATAGCCACTGATGGACCTCTGCTTCATATGTTTACTCTTTTTGTAGCAGGAACTCCTTTGCATATTAGGCGCCACACCCCTAATGTAGCCAATCCTCCAAGAGTTTACAGTAGGCCCTGTAAGAAGAGCTCTGTAAGCTCATGGAGGATTGGCTACGTTAGGGGTGTGTCGCCTAATATGCGAAGGAGTTCCTGCTACAAAAAGAGCCCATTCCCTCTTGAAGCCGTCAATGCTTGTAGCCGCCGTCACCTCCTGTGACAGTGAATTCCATGTGTTAATCACTCTTTGGGTGAAGAAGGACTTCCTTTTATCTGTTCTAACCCGACTGCTCAGCAATTTCGTTGACTGCCCACGAGCTCTTCTATTGTGAGAAAGGGAGAAAAGTACTTCTTTCTCTACCTGCTCTATCCCATGCATAATCTTATACATCTCGATCATGTCACCCCTCAGCCATCGTTTCTCCAACCTAAAGAGCCCCAAGCACTTTAACCTTTCTTCATAGGGAAGTGTTCCAATCCTTTTATCATTCCAGTTGCCCTTTTCTGCACTTTTCCCAATGCTACAATATCCTTTTTGAGGTGTGGTGACGAGAACTGTACACAGTACTCCAAATGAGGTTGCACCATCGATTTATACAGGGGCATTATGATACTGGCTGATTCGTTTTCAATTCCCTTCAGTGTTGGGGAGCCCTGATAGAGTCTGACAGATGCTGGCATTCCAATCTCTCTGGCCGAGAGGGGTCTTGCTGAGGATCTTCTGACTGAGACCTTTGCACTGTAGAAGGCAGCATCGAACCTAAAACTTTTGGTGTGCAAAGCAGATGCCCCCAAGCTTGCCCTACTTGCCCTCCACTGCTCATCACTGGTAGGGACTCCATGGTGGGCAGAAATGCCCTTTCGCTCCCACGTGAAGGCAGCGCCGAGGCTGTGGGGGCAAGAGACCGTGTGTTTCCACTTCCCTTTTTCCTCAGACCTGGATCTGGGCTTATGGTGTGAGGGGACCATGCCTATGACATTTTCCACAGCCCAAACATAACTCCTTGCAGGGCTCTACTGCTTTGCATATTAGGCCACACACCCCTAGTGTAGCCAATCCTCCAAGAGCTTACAGAGCTCTTCTTACTGGGGCTACTGTAAGCTCTTGGAGGATTGGCTACACTAGGGGTGTGTGGCCTAATATGCAAAGGAGCTCCTGCTACCAGTAGAGCCCTGCCTGGGGTGGTGGATGGAGGGCTTCTTCAGTCCTTTTCCCGTCGTTTGAACCTGGATCTCCCAGATCGTAGTCTGGCACTTGTCACCTCTTCACCGTTCTGGCTCTCTCTGTCCTTCCTGAGTGATGAATGGCTAAGAAGGAGTGGGGACTGGGGATGAAGAACGTGGAAATATATCCTTGCGTGCACCCCACTTCCCCGGGCAGTGAGAAGATCTGTGGGCCTCACTGGGTTAACAGTCCCGGTGGCTTTGGAATTCAGGCCAGGATTGTTGCTTTAGGGAACAAAGAAATGGCTCTTATCTGGTTTGGGTTATGCTGGGTAGAGAAGAACTGGAAAGCAGGGAGGTAGCAGGGAGTAGCTGATACCAGGTAGGGAGACTGGTGAAGGAAGTTACTGGCAAACAGGCCATGGAAATTAAGGCCGTGTTTCCATTTAGCTGGCAGGTAACAGCTCTGACTAGCCTGAGCTCACTGGAGCTTGGAAGCTAGACAGGGTCAGTCATGGTCAGTACTTGGATGGGAGACCACCAAGGGCGATGGGGGTTGCTATGCAGAGGCAGGCAAGGGCAAATCACCTCTGCTCATCTCTTGCCTTGATGTTTGAAAAAATCAAGGAACATTTTGCAGGACTTGTCACATCCTGATCATTCCCCGTTTGAACTGCTGCCTTCGGGCAGAAGATATAGGACAATTAAAGCAAGGACAAATAGATTAAAAATAGTTTTTATTTGAGAGCTATTATTGCCTTAAATGCTGTATGAAATTGGAATTTGGGTGACATTGGTGGTTTTAAGTTGTTATGTGAACCTTAAGGGAGTTATGGGACAGTAGTGGATGGTGTGTGAGTGTATATGAATATTGTTGTAGATCACCGAAATGATTGCCTCTTTAATTTCGTTGTACTATGTACAATGACAATAAAGTATACTACTACTACTTGAAAACCCCATCGTCTGGGGGTGACCACGAGTCAGTTGGAACATAACAGAACTTGACAAAATACAACATCCATGCCTGGTCATACATTAGAATGGAACCGTCTGCTTCCACCCTGATATTCTTGTGAGATGGTTTTGTCTCATGGGGTGGAGAGTCCCCGCTCAGTTAGTTGTGCTTGCTGGCTAGCAGACTGTGTGAGCTCCCTTGCTCTGAACCCGGCAGCTCCCACCTCCTTGTGGCTCCTTGTTAATAAATGGAAGTTCTTTGGAGCACACTCTGCTCTCTGCTGTATGAACATGAAATCGGGAATCTGAGCAAGTACCAAATCCTGACTAACGGGTAAAAGGGAACATTGCAGGATTTGTACCTTGGCAGGTGAGGCTTCCAAGACTCCATGCAATAAATAAATGCTTGCGGGGTTGCCAGCCTCCAGGTGGGGGCTGGGGATCTCCCAGAGTTACAACTGACCTCCAGATGACAGAGATCAGTTCCTCTGGAGAAAACGGCTGCTATGGCATTGCACCCTGCGGAGGCCCCCTCCTTCCCCCAAACCCCCCCCCCCCCCCAAGCTCCATCCCCAGATCTCCAGGAATTTCCCAGCCTGGAATAATAAACCCACTACTACGTCGACAAGCCCACCCTTCCTGCTATCTGTCGGCTCCCAGGTTTTCCATTACAAGGGGAGCTCGTCAAGCCCCTGCTAGAGCTGCATCTTGCTCCAGGAAGAGCAAATCCCCCCCCCCTTTTGGCAAACAGGTTTAGGCTAAGCATTCACAGGAAGGGAGACTTTTCCGACTGTGCTTTACAGCTGAGTTGAGGAAAGTGCGTGTCGAGCTGGAGCTGAAGACCGTCTGCAAATGCCTCTGTGTAAATTCTGGCCTTTGGCAGCTCAAGTTGTTTAGTTATGTTTCATACATCAGGTCATGTCTTGCCTGCCCCATTTCTCTGATGCCAGCCTCTGTCTGGATTGGCGGCTTTGTCAAAGTGAAAAAGAAAAAAAAGATCACAAAGCAGAAAAGAATTAAATGCAACCAACCCCTGGGCAGCTGTCAGTTCTTGAGACATTTCAGCTCACAAAGAGAAGTTTGAGGCCTGTGTTTCTCATTTGATGGGCTATTTGCTGTGATAAATGGAACCCCCATGTCTAGAGGCAGTATACCTCTGAATGCCAAGTGCTGGAGACAAACACAGAAAAGCCATCGACTTTGTTAATATTTATATCCTCACTTTGCAACCCTAGTTCTCAATGTGATTTAACACACTCACACACACACGCACACCCCACCACTACATTGAACCAAAGAGACAGGCATTGCTTTCTTTCTTAAAATGTAACATAGATGAATTTAATTAGTACTAAATATTAAATCCTAAAAGAAATCAACCCTGACTGTTCCCTGGAAGGCCAGATAATGAAACTGAAGCTCAAATACTCTGGCCACCAAATGAGAAGGGAGCACTCACTGGAGAAGACCCTGATGCTGGGAAAGATTGAAGGTCAAATAAGACGGGGACGGGAAAGGATGAGATGGTTAGACGGTGTCATAGATGCAATGAACATGAAGTTGAGCAAACTTCGGAGGACGGCGGAAGACCGGAAGGCCTGGCGTGAACTGGTCCATGGGGTCGCGAAGAGTCGGACTCGACTGTGCGACTGAACAACAACAACAACAAAATATTAAAAGGGCAAGGCTCAGTGGCAGAGCATCTGTTTGGCATGCAGAAAATCTCAGGTTCAAACCCTAGCATCTCCAGCTAAAAGGATCAGGTAACAGGTGTTGAGAAAGACCTCTGTACCTGACACTCTGGAGAGCCATGGCCTGTCTGACATCGTTGGATGTAATGGATAGAGTGTCAGGCTAGGCAGTCTGGGCTCAAATCCCCTGTCCTGGTTCAGACAGGCACCTGGTGCAAGAGGCATAGTCCAGGGTCAAAGAAGAGCTATCCAAATGTCTGCGCCTCAAACCAGAGAGACAGACCCCAAGAGCACAAGTCAGGTCACAACCCAGAAGGTCAAAGCACACAGACTTCTTAAAGCACACCACCGCACAAGGACCAGAGACAAGATGCTCCCACAAGGAGTCTCCCTTTTCTGGCTGCTTTTATGAGGAGTCATTCGAGGCCGGGGCAACTCCTCAACCTGCTGAGTCATCCAGGGACAGGTGCAAATCCTCAATGGCTGAGCAGCTGATTGGGCTGTCGGCCCTGACCCTGCTGAGACTTCAGTTCACAGGCAGAGGTTGCCCAGTGCTGGGCTGCCAACCACACACTCCAGTGCCGCTCCAGTGCCTCCCTCTGGGCCCACCTTCTCCAGCATTCCGAGAGCTCTGGCAACCCTGGGGCTGGGGGCTGCAGGGCCTCCGCTTCGGCTTCCGATCCCGGGTGTGGCACGCCGACTGCAGTCTGAGACTCCCTCTCTGCACCTGAGGGAGTCTCCATCTTGTCTGGTGGGTCTTCCTGCAGCATCTGAGGGTTGGGGGCCAGCTTCCTCTCTCTCTTCCTGACACGGAGGGTCGCTGCTGGGTGACTTTGGCCCAGTTACAAGCTCTTGATGTTAAAAAATTTTCTCAATCCAAGATGAGTTCATTCATTAACCTAACCGGACAGCATGCATTCTTTGGTTACCTTGGGAGGCTAAAAGGGAGAACAGGAGAACCACATGAGCCATGTTAGGTCCCTACTGGAGAGAAAGGCAGGGTGTAAATGAAGTAAAATAAAATAAATAATAAATTGATTTATTCATGAGTTGTGAATGGGATGTGTTGGATACTACTCCTGCAAAACACTATTTTATTTGATTCTTCCCCCCGCCACTGCTGTGGAGAGGCCTGTTAGGCAACTGGGCAGTTCTGTGACGGGCTGCTGAGAGGCATTGTTACTAGAACAGGGCTCCCTGGTCCTACCTGCCAGCTGGTGGGGGGATCCTGGGTCCATTCTGGAATCTTCTTGTGCGCATGGGGCATGATGACGTCACCCAGAAGGGACATCATCACATCGCCAATGTCGGGGGTGGGACGCGATGTCAGCAACGTGATGACATTGCTTCGGGGTGACGTCATCACAGCACCTTGGGGGCAGTTGGGGGCGGGATTTCCCCCCGCTGGTTGGCCATGGGGAAGCGCCCCACAAAAGCAATCCTATGCTAGAATGGTGCTATTTTCAGTTACAGAAGCATCCAAATTCCAACACACAGACGATTTAGGACCCATTGGAATGTATTTAGGATAGGGTTGCCAGGTCGAGAGTCAGTTTGGTGTAGTGGTTAAATGCACAGACTCTAATCTGGGAGAACGAGGTTTGATTCCCCACTCCTCCACTTGCACCTGGCTGGATGACCTTGGGCAAGCCGTAGTTCTGATAAGAGCTGCTCTTGAAAAGAGCAGTTCTGTCAAAGCTCTCTCGGCCCCACCTACCTCACTGGGTGTCTGTTGTGGGGAGGGGAAGGGAAAGGCGATTGTAAGCTGCTCTTAGACTCCGAGTGAAGGGCGGAATATAAATCCAATCTCCTCCTCCTCCTCTTCCTCCTCCTCTTCTTCTTCCCTGCATCCCGACAGGGGGCTTCAGCCCAGCTCCTTGGGTCTTCTGCCATGTCATCACACTGGACACATCGTTCAAGGGACACTTTAGCATTTGGGTAAAAAACTAGGTATTCACCATCGGAGGGGACAGCAACCCCTAACTCAGGAAGTGGCAGATTCCATCTTAGTTGCAGTGGACTGAGACATCCAGGGGCGCTACTTACTTGTTGATTCCTTTGCTACTTTTCCTTTTTTGAGATCTAAAAAGGCTTGGCAGACCCTGCACTTAACCTCTCAGTACGGGTGTGTAGGATGCAGCCTTAAACTGAGGAGGGAATTGAATGGGAGGGTGAGACTGCAGGCACCCAGACGTATAAGATTGTGGCTTCAGGAGAGAAAACAGTCACACACAGAAGCATTGTTTATAATGGGGGCTTCCCAAGCACTGTTGACAAGACCCTCAAAAAGTTTCAATGTGTTCTTTACGATAAATCCCTCAGTGTGGAGAGCATAAAACCTAGCAAAACCACTTTGAGCATAGTTTGTCTAAGAGTTTTCAGGAAAAGATATTGAATTCCCTGAAAAGAAAAGGAGCGCAGCCTGAACTCTGCCCACATACATTCGACTGGACCATTGTGCTGCTGAGACTGGTTCCCCCGGAGTCTCACTCACAGGACAGGAAGTTATGACATCAGCCAGGGCTTTTTTTGTAGAAAAAGCCCAGCAGGAACTCATTAGCATAACAGGCCACACCCAACAGCCGAAACTCATTAGCATATTAGGCCACACCCTGCCACCACAGCTCATTAGCATATTAGGCCACAGCCCCGTGTTGCCAAAAGTGTAGTTATCCAGCCACACCCACCTTCTGCTTCTTATTCTGTTTACCTTGTTTGTTGTCAAAACCCAGGGCTTTTTTTGTAGCAGGAACTCCTTTGCATGTTAGGCCACACACGGCTACTGTAGCTAATCCGAATGAGTTTCTGCTGTTGGGTGTGACCTATTATGCTAATGAGTTCCTGCTGGGTGTGGCCAACTCAGGAGCCAGCTGGAACTCCGTTCCTGTGCGTTCCTGCCCAAAAATAGCCCTGGACATCACTGTGAACAGCAAACTAAAAAAGCTGGGGGCAGGAAACATAAAGCCAGGCACTGGGAGATCAGAGGTGAGGAGGAATTAAAAAGAAAAAGAGAGAGGTGAGGGGGCTACCTGTCTCTTCTGCTTCTCCTCTGTGCACATATCCAAACGCAGTTGTCCTTGCTACCTAAACATAAGCCCCCGACCACTGGAGTGGGTCCTGTCAGGCCACGTGTTGCCAAAATAGAAAGGATCATCTTTGGGAAGTTCCGAGTGAGACAGATGAACCTGACCTCGGTTTCGAATGACACCACGAGAAGCTGAATTTTGGACATGAGTGAAGACCATTTTGGATCAGATCATTGTAGAAAGGAAAGCAGCCCTTCCCCATGTTGTGCCTTGACAGGATGTGTCAGCAGCCTTTTGTGTCCAGTTGCTTGGGTCAGCTCAACCCCCGAAGAGTGATTCTGTGAAAGAGCAAGATCTGATCTCCAAATCTCTGATCACAGCTGCGAGCAGAGAAGAAGTGGATGCTGGGAAATTTCATTGCCCACGGAGCTTGCGCAGAGGAAAGTAGTTCACCTGTGGACTGATGGGGCTCTGCTGAAGACAGGCATTTATCCTGGATTCTGAATGCTCATGATTTTATTTTATTTTTTGGGTTACTTCATTTATACTTTGCCATTTTTTCCAGGGAGAAAACAGCTTACACTGTTGTCCTCTCCTCCCTTTCCCCCTCAAAACAGCCCTGTAAAATAAGTTAATCTGAGGCTGCGGTCACGTGCACCAGTTGAAGTGCAGGGGAAGAGAGGTTATTTCCTCTGGAGGAATTTCACACGCAGTTGTGAGATCACACAGCCCTCTGAAGCTGCGGGCACAGTCTGTCACAGTCTGGCTGCGGTCACACGGAGCATTAGCCACGCTACAGAGATGGAAGATAGGTGGATTTTCCGGGCGTGATCACAGCACCTCATCTGGGAAGCGTAGAGGTCCCGTTGCGAACCCGAGGCTTTCCTCCGAAGATGCGGGGTAAAAAACTAGTACCTCCGAGGTACTCGTTTCTGGAAGCCGCGGGGCAAGGGCGGGTGTCTGATCGCGTTTCCGGTGGTAGGTCCTGTATTCAATCCCCAGCATATCAAAAGGATTTGGTAGTAAGTGGTGTGAAAGTTCCCTGCCTCAGACCTTGGAGAGCTGCTGCCAGTTGGAGTAGACAATGCTGGTCTTGATGGAGTAATGATCTGGTTCAGTCTAAGGCATCTTCTTGTGTTCTTGTGACATCTCTAGTGGAAAGGACCAGATAGAAGGCAATGTGAAAGGCCTCTGCCTGAGACCCTGGAAAGCCACTGTCAGGTTGAGTAGGCAGTGCTAACCTTGATGGACCGATGGTCTGATTCAGTAGAAGGCAGCTTCACGTGTACATGTGGCTTCAGTAACTTTTGATCATTCAAAAAGCATGTACTTTCAGGTACATCTGTATAGTCATAGTATCTCAAAACTTTGCCTCTGATTTTGTTTGGCTCGACTCCCAGTGGTGGAAAGTGCTGTTAAATCACAACTGATTTATGGTGACCATGGCTGCGGTCACACAGAGCATTAGCCACGCTACAAAGACGGAAGATAGGCGGATTTTCCGGGCACGGTCAAACCGCAACATCTGGGAAGCGTAGAGCTCCCATGACGAACCCAAGGCTTCCCGCCGAAGATGCGCCATAAAAAACTAGTACCTCTGAGGTACTAGTTTCCAGAAACCGCGGGACAAGGGTGGGTGTCTGATCACGTTTCCGGTGGTAGCTCGTGGCATCCGGCACCCGCCCATGTCCCGTCGCGAAAAGGTTCCCCCCCCAAGTCTCCATGGGATGCGCACAAGCACCCAACGACGCATGCGCACACTTCGGTCTAAAAAAACCCACACAACCCCCGCCGCACCGCTTCTTTGCCGCACCGCAGGATTGACGTATGACTGGCACCTCCCCCCGAACCACCGGACGTCGGCGAGACGTTTGATCTGGCAGCCGCGCGGTAGTTCGTTCCGGGGCAAACAGCCATGCCTCCCCCCCGCGATATCCGGCCCGTGTGACCGGGGCCCATGTAGGGTTTCCAAAGCAAGAGATAAACATGACCTGCCTCTGCATAGCAAGCTCGGACTTCTGTGGTGGTCTGCCATCCAAGTACTGACCATGGTCAACCCTGCTTAGCTTCCAAGTTCTGATGAAATCAGGCTATTAGGGCAGCAAGGGTTTTTTTTTTTTTTGCCATCAAGTTACATCTGATTTATGGTGACCCTGTAAGGTTGCCAAGGCAGGAGACATTCAGAGGTAGTATGCCATTGCCTGCCTCTGCCTAGCAACCCTTCACTTCCTTGGCGGTCTCCCACCCAATTACTAACCAGGGCCGACCCTGCTTGGCTTTCAAGGTACAACAGGATTGGGCTAGCCAGTGCTATCTAGATTAGGATCCCAATAAACATACTCTAAAATTCTGATTGCATTTCATGATAGCTTTCAAAACATTAATTTTTAAAATGTCCTGTTAGGGGTTTTTTTGCCCCCCTCCTCCCCGTTTTTTTTTTTGGGGGGGGTAGTATTTGACATTTGTAGCCAGGAAGAAGTCACATACCTCATGAATGAAGTACTGGTGTAAAAAGCTCTCTGGATGGCCAAGAATGAAAAAAACAAACAAACAAATGAGCTCTGTGAAGCGTGTGAGCCATTCATTCTGTATGACAATATGATTTACAAGGGTACACTTTTATTTAAGTAAGTGACGCTTCCTTGAAAAGCACTTTTGATCATTTGCTGATGTAAATATGAAAAAAGGGATTGCAGAAATAGCACCATGTGGCTACAAACTGCTTTCCGGCCAGCAGGAGGTAGGATTTAGTGCCCGCTTGGTTCCTTACACCATGCCAAGCTGCCAAATTGAAGCAGATGCTCCAGTCCAATTTTTAGCAGGGAAAAGAAAAATTCAAAGGAGCAGAATCCCCAGGCTGGAACTCAGCAGTCTTATCCCCTCTCTCTAAAACAATCAAAGCAAGCCAGAAAGTAAAAGATGCTTCCCCCAAAATTGCAAAACAGATATAAAATAAGCAACCATTCTCTAACCCAGGTTTGCTCTGATAAAAGCTAGATTCTGTATTTCTGGTTTTCAGACTTTAAATTGTCAGTTCTTTCAGAGCTGACGTGTCACTGAGGGATCCCTGAATATTTATTCAGGTATTTATAACCCGCTTTCCTCCCCAGTGGGTCTCCGAGCTTAGCCCCCCCCCCTTTTCATGATGTTCTCTTTTGCTTGCAAATCAGGAGTAGGATATTTGCTCAGCTTTCTGCTCGTAGGTTCATCTGGCAGAGATGGGTGTGCTCAAAATCAGCAGCCATTTATTAGCCAGGCGATACAGGGATGGGAGCAACTGGTTTCAGGACAGGAGAGCTCACGCAGCTGGTCGTTCTGACTAGCAAACAAAACCCAGCAGGGACTCCGCCTGACGCAACTAAACAAACTCACACAAATATCACAGGGGGAAGCAGACTGTTCCATTGTAACATATACAATAAACACTCCCTATTTTTATCCTCAGAATTGTGAGATAGTTTACGCTGAGAGAGAGTGACTGGCCCAAAGTCACCCAGTGAGCTTCCATGGCTGACTGCAGTTCCAGACCAGGAACCTGGGCTGACACACTAACTACTAGGAAACTCTAGCCTTCGGACACAGAGGCTTAATTCCTGTTCTTAACGCCCTGAGCCTGTTAGCGGGGAGGGCGGGGTAAAAATGCAAATAACAAAATAAATAAATAAATTCAGATGATCTTGCAAAGCATGCTTTGAAGGCTCAAGAAGGAGTTGTGGCCTTTTGTGATTCCTCCTAACTTCTCATATGTGGCTTCCCTTTGATAGTTTCCTGTTTATCACCCACTACAATCTTTTGTGGCTTCTGAATTCACAATCTGTGCTTAGCAGGGGTATTTTTGGGCAGGAACGCACAGGGACGGAGTTCCGGCTAACTCCCAAGTTTGCCACGCCCAGCATGAACTCATTAGCATAATAGGCCACACCCAACAGCAGAAACTCATTAGGATTGGCTACATCAGGGGTGTGTGGCCTAACATGCAAAGGAGTTCCTGCTACAAAAAAGGCCCTGGGCTTTGACCACAAACAAGGTAAAGAGAATAAGAAGCAAAAGGTGGGGTGTGGCTGGATGACCACACTTCTGGTAACATGGGGGTGCGGCTTAATAGGCTAATGAGCAGTGCAGTCAGGGGTGTGGCCTAATATGCTAATGAGTTCATGCTGGGCTTTTTCTACCAAATAAGCCCTGGTGCTTAGCAATTTATACTAGCATCCACTTCAAACTTTATCTTTTGGAAGGCAGCATTAATCCCATTTTTCCAATTTGGACATGGTGGTGAACGATTGCGTTGAGCAGGAACCAAAGGGAAGGCCTCAATCTGGACAGGAGGAAAAAGAATCTACAGGAAAAAGCCAAAAGGTGCTATGAGAGACCCCTGTCTCTTTCCCAACACCCAGGTAGAATTTTCCCGCCAAAAATATTTTCGTTCCCCTCAGTGGTTGAGTCACTCTCCAGTGGTGTGCATTTCTTCTTTGTTTGCTAAGCTTAAATTGTCCCACCCTGTCACAGATATTTGTTCAGGCCTTAGACCCAGTACAGAGGCTTCAGGGAAACCCTTGTGAAATGGCACTTGAGGCAGATTAACTTTCGAAAACAGAACAAAGATGTTATTAAACAGGAAGGGAATATATAAATATGAGGTTGCTGAGATAAAACTTTCTAATATATACAGAACTGAGGCTTTTGAACATACAAGAGAGTGTTGTTGAAGCTTAATTTCTGAGTTTCAAGTACTTTTACTGAGAGGTTTTTTTCTTATTATATGTTTCAGCTGTTACACAGAATCTTGAATACAGTTTCTTAGAGAATAGCTTTCTCTTAGTGCTTCCAGGTTTCTCCCTTCAGAGATCTAGGTTTTCCCTTTAGATATTACAGTTTTTCACTAACTGTTCAGGTGTTCATTACAGACCAGGGTTCTCTTCCCAACCCCTTTCATTGTCAGGAAATTATTCTCCTTGTCCCTAAAAGGTAAAGGTAAAGGTTCCCTTGCTCGAAAGCCAGTCGAGTCCGACTCTAGGGTTGCGGTGCCCATCTCCGTTTCAAAGCCGAAGAGCCAGCACTGCCTGAAGACATTTCCGTGGTCATGTGGCCGGCATGACTAAACACCAAGGCGCACGGAATGCTGTTCCCTTCCCACCAAAGTGGTACCTATTTATCTACTTGCAATCTCTTGCTTTCGAACTGCTAGGTTGGCAGGAGCTGGAACTAGAGATGGGAGCTCACTCTGTCATGCGGCACCCGGGTCTCGAACTGCTGAACTACTGACCTTCCACAGCCTGCAGTTCAGCGTCTTAACCACTTGAGCCACCGCAGCTCCTTGACCCTAGGAAGCAATAATTCCTTTTAGTATTTGGCTTGTCTGGGAGTTCTCTTTAACTACCCAGACCTTCTGCCAAACCCTTCTCCAGTATCCTTTGTTTGTATAAGGTTGTTCTGTAGCTTTCCTGACTAAGAATCTAAATTCTCCCTCAGAGTAGTTCTAATACATTTAACACAATGGGGTTATTCTTCTCGCTATAGAAGTACTTTTCTGACAGTTCCCTGACAGAGGTCACTGACTCCCAAAGCCTCTTCCCTCAGAAGCCAAACCCTTTAGCTACTGATCCAGATGTTAGATTTCAGACCAAGAGCAAAAGGTGAAAGACCTCTTTTCCTTCCAGATCAGCTGTTTTATTTTCTCTCTCAGCTGATGTTAGTCAATCAGAGAGTGAGAAGAGCAGCCAGTTACATAGGCTCTTTTCTCCAGGGAAGATTAACTCTTGAACTCCCTGACTCTCTGACACAAGCAGCATTTTAAAAAGCCTGCTTTTCTGTGCAATCTGTCACAGGTGCAATCAAATCTCAAGTTCCCCAACTTCTCAATGTGTTTCGAGATCTCTGCTCATGGGACTTTTTAGAATGGATTAATGCGATTTCTCCTTTGGATGACATACGAAGACTGTGTCTCCTTGCATCTCAAAATACAATGATGGGGTTGCCACCTTCTGGGTGGCACTTGGAGATCTCTCACTATTGCAGTTGATCTCCAGACAAACAACATCAGTTCCCTGGAGAAAATGTCTGCTTTGAAGGGTGGACTCCATGGTATTAGACCACACTGAGGTCCTTTCCCCTCCCCAAACCCTGCCTTTTCCCCCACCAACCCCCAAAGTCTCCAAGCATTTCTTTTCCCAGAGCTGGCAACCCTGTTATTTTATGTGTATGCTTCTTACTTCAGGAAAGGAACTGTAACTGCTCATTTTAGTGCTTACAGGAAAATGAAAGGGAAGCCATGTGCTAGATGGCAGACATCTGCATGATTCTGATTCTGCAATCCATGACTGATACCGAATCCATTCACTAGGTGACTCCTGAGTTCAGAGAGTCAGAATATTTGAATGAAGCAGCAGCTGTGAATGATCTTAAACATGACATGCAGTTTTGTGTGCATCTCTGTGTGTTTTCTTACACATTTTAATTCAAATTTCCCTCTCCCAGTCGTGTTAAAGACAGGTTACAGAGCCCCCTCCCCCAGCCAAATAAACATTGAGAGGATGTGTAATACAAGATTAATTCTCTGCCAGAAAATGTCAGCCCATCCAATGAGATTTAGCTAATATAATAGCAACCCCACTGCATAGCGAAGTCTGGAATGTGTCACTTTAAACACTGGGATTACCTGATGCAATACGATACTTTCATAAAGGTATGACTCTTGCAGGTTTAATTTTGGACCAGTAGGTGGGGACAGAGAGCCATACACTCCAAGTACTATACATGGTGAGCTAGCCCTCGGTCTGGATTAAAGACTATGCTAGGTGCTCTGCAGAGACTCATGTCACTGGTAGCTTGGAGTTCCTTAATAAAGAGAGAAAGAGAGAGTACAAGTGCTCAAGTACCCTCTTTCTGAAGACAATGAGGCTCATGAGACACTTGAGAGTGGAACACTATGCATCCATTCAGATTTCTTCTTGGTTACCAGTTAGTGGAATTGATGTTCAGCCACTGCAGTCACAGGATATAGATATTTTCAGTAGCAGTGGCTACAGTTGCACGCATGGAGAAGAATCCCGCTGCACCATCCTCCTTGTAAATCACCCCACCCCCCAGCAATCAGGTGGAATCACATATTGAAAATGAATAGCTGGGCAAATCAGTCCCATAAGATTACATTGGAGCCAGTGTTCCCTCTAAGCTGAGTTAGTGTGAGCTAGCTCACAGTTTTTTAGCCTCCGGCTCACACATTTTTGTCTTAGCTCAGGAAGGAGGGCTCCAGAGCAAAGTAATTTAGGCAGTAGCCAAATTGCTGGCTCACAACTTTAATGCCAGTAGCTCACAAAGTAGAATTTTTGCTCACAAGACTCCACAGCTTAGAGGGAACATTGATTGGAGCATACATTAGGTCTCCAGAGTCAGAAGGATAGTATTATATTTGCCCAGAAATTTGTTTTTGCACCAAATAAGCCAAAGATCCATATATACTACCTTTCCCCCACCCTGGACTTCAGTTCCAAGATAATTTTCTACTAACGTTTTCTGCTTAGCCTTTGTTGTTGTTGTTCAGTTGCACAGTTGAGTCCGACTCTTCGCGACCCCATGGACCAGATCCCACCAGGCCCTCCTGTCTTCCGCCATCCTCTGAAGTTTGCTCAGCTTCATGTTCGTTGCCTCGATAACCCTGTCTAACCATCTCATCCTTTGCCGTCCCCGTCTTCTTTGACCTTCAATCTTTCCCAGCATCAGGGTCTTCTCCAGTGAGTGCTCCCCTCTCATTTGCTTAGCCTATGGACCCCAATTCATACATGGCCCCATGGTGAAGAATATGCATGCGACAGCAGTGGAAGCCAAGCAAAGGATTATGCATCTTTGGCTATCCAACAGGGACCTCTATAAGTGTAGGCCTTCTCCTTGCATAATTCACCAGGTGGTTGTGTTGCATTTATAAAAGGGACTTAGGCCCCGTTCACACGGCGAATTTGCCGCGGGAGAGCCACGATTGGATGGCGGATTTTCCGGGCGCAATCACACCACAACATCTGGCAAGTGGCCAACCCATGGCATGCCGCCGAAAATGCGCGATAAAAAAACCTCCTCGAAGGCAAACGGTTTGCCACGGGCTGCCTTTGGACTCCCTTGGTGTGATCGCGCCAGCGCGGCTTTTCCCTCCAGCTGTCTTCATTACCGTGCACTGTGGGTTGCCGTGGCGGCATCTGATCACATTATTGCGCGGCTAATTGCGGCACCGCAAATAGCCATGCCTCCCCCCCCCCCGCGTTTTCTGGCCCGTCTGACCGGGGCCTTAATTGTTTTTATTGTTGTTCAGTCGCACAGTCGAGTCCGACTCTTCGTGACCCCATGGACCAGCTCCCGCCAGGCCTTCTGGTCTTCCGCCGTCCTCTGAAGTTTGCTCAATTTCATGTTCGTTGCATCTATGACACTGTCTAACCATCTCATCCTTTGCCGTCCCCGTCTTCTTTGACCTTCAGTCTTTCCCAGCATCAGGGTCTTCTCCAGTGAGTGCTCCCTTCTCATTTGGTGGCCAAAGTATTTGAGCTTCAGTTTCATTATCTGGCCTTCCAGGGAACAGTCAGGGTTGATTTCTTTTAGGATTGACTGATTTGTTCTTCTTGCAGTCCAAGGGACTCTCAAGAGTCTTCTCCAGCACCATAGTTCAAAAGAATCTATTCTTCGGCTCTCGGCCTTCCTTATAGTCCAACTCTCGCAGCCATACATGACTACTGGGAATACCATTGCTTTGACCATGCAGACTTTTGTTGGTAGGGTGATGTCTCTACTTTTTATCATGCTGTTTAGGTTCACCATCGCTTTCCTCCCAAGGAGCAGGTGTCTTTTAATTTCATGGCTGCTGTCACAGTCTGTGGTCATCTGGGATCCCAGGAACGTGAAGTCTGTCACTATTTCCACAACTTCCCTTTCTATTTGCCAAGGAGTGATGGGGCCGGCTGCCATGATCTTAGTTTTTTTGATGTTGAGCTTCAAGCCCACTTTTGTGCTCTCCTCTTTTATCCTGAGCAAGAGGCTCTTTAGGTCCTCTTCACTTTCTGCCATTAGAGTGGTATCGTCTGCATATCTGAGGTTGTTGATCTTTTCCCCAGCAATCTTAATTCCCTCTTGTGATTCATCCAGGCCAGCATTTCGCATGATGTACTCTGCGTATATATTAAATAAGCAAGGTGACAATATACATCCTTGTCGTACTCCTTTTCCTATGCTAAACCAATCAGTTGTTCCATATCTGGTTCTAACTGTCGCTTCTTGGCCCTTATACAGATTTCTCAAGAGACATGTGAGGTGGTCTGGTACTCCCATCTCTTTAAGGACCTGCCATAGTTTGTTGTGATCCACACAGTCAAAGGCTTTAGCATAGTCAATGAAGCAAAAGTAGATGTTTTTCTGGTACTCTCTTGCTTTCTCCATAATCCAGCGAATGTTGGCAATTTGATCTCTAGTTCCTCTACCTCTTCGAAACCCAGCTTGTACTTCTGGCAGTTCTCTATCCACGTACTGTTGAAGCCTAGCTTGTAGGATCTTGAGCATGACCTTGCTATTATTGAGTAGTTTAGATTGTAATGGGCAGGGGGGCTGAGACCGGTTCTCTCTTATATGCTGTGCTGCCAAACACTGTGGGATCACTTGATCCTGCATGCCAAAGGGGACAGTGACGTGTCTTAAAAACAGGATGGGCTTAAGGGTTTGTTCAAGGGTCCTTCTGGCTTGGACGTCCCTTTTAGCTGGGGCATGAGGAGCAGAAGAGTGTCTGTGGTGGTGGTGGTGGGGAAGCAAGCAGGATGATGCGGGAAGAGACAGAGAAGCAGGGAGGTCTTGCTGTGAATTGGCCGAAGCATGAGAGGGGAGGATGCCGGGTTTCTTTTTCTCAGGGGATCTGATATGGGGTAGTGGATCTGCTGCCCTGTAGGATTGCTTAGAATCATAGAATCACAATCTAGTCCAGCCCCCTGCACAATGCAGGAAATTCACAACTACCTCCCCCCCCACAACCCCAGTGACCCCTGTTCCATGCCCAGAAGATGGCAAAAAAACCCTCCAGTATCTCTGGGCAAACTGGCCTGGAGAAAAACTGCCTCCTGTCCTGACCTCAAAGTGGCGATCGGCATTTCCCTGGATGTGTAAGAAAGGGCCGCAAGAACTGAGGCAACCTTTCCTGCCCTCCCTCTCACAATCTGCCTAAGTTCACTCAATCAGCGTTGCTGTCAATGGCCATCTAGCCTCTGCTTGAAAATCCCAAAGAAGGAGAGCCCACCACCTCCCAAGGATGGAGGCATGTTTGGTCCAACTTACATAATAGCAACCTTGGTAGGTGCTTTCTAAAGCTTAGGAGACCTGGCCCATATAGAAACTGAATAAAGTTTGCCTGTTAAGAAATTGCAATGAGACTTCCTGTAGTGGCTTTTTGTTCCTGAGGAAGGACCAGAAGTCCAAAACACTGAACAATACCTAGGAAAAGTGTTGATATCTATTCCAGACTTCATTGTTTCCCTTTGAGAAATTTCTATTCTGGACTTTGTTCTTTCCCTTTGGGATATTGTGGACTTTTGTATTTTCCTATGATGGATTACATGTGTTGAATTACCTTGGTGTTGAAGCCAACCCCACATGCTCACACATTGGTAAATCAAACAAATATTACAAAATGCCCTAAATCTCCAGTGCTCTGTCCTTCAAAGGGAATCAACATGGGTCATGTCTTTCCCTGGAACGTCTCTGTGCTTGGAAAAGTGAGGAGCAGATAGTAATACATTTGTATCAGTACTTCCCATTCCATAATGTTTAACAATTGGTTTGTATGGTATGCTGGTATTATTGACTTGTATCCTACAGTTACAGTCAACCAAGTTTGAAAACTTCCTCCAGCCTTCCACCAACAGATGGTGATGAAGAAGAGATTGGATTTATACCCTGCCCTTCACTTGAAGTCTCAGAGTGGCTTACAGTCTCCTTTCCCTTCTCCTCCCCACAACAGACACCCTGTGAGGGAGGTGGAAGCTGGGAGAGCTCTTTTGAGAACTGCTCTTGAGAGAACAGCTCTGAGAGAACTTGTGACTGACCCAAGGTCACACCAGCAGCTGCATGTGGAGGACTGGGGAATCAAACCCTGTTCTCCCAGTATTGAATCCGCGCTCTTAACCACTACACCAAACTGGCTCTGCACCTCTTCCACCCCTGGTGGAAGTGGCTCTTCTGCTGCTGGGGGAACAGCTGCCTCCTGCGGAAGGTGTCAGACCTGGCCGGTGGTAGTGGCAGAGGTCATTTCGGGGAGGATCGCGGATGATTGCAGTTCCCCCGGGTGAGGTACAGGGGGGCGGGGCACATGATGAAGCCCCGCCCCCTGCTTCTGGCCGCCCTGCTTCTGGCCCTCATTCAGCCAGGAGGAGGCAGGAGAAGAGGGAGGGTAAGTTGCTTCCTCCCTGCCTCTCCCCACCCCTGCCTGCCTAGGGCCAGGGAGGGCCTTCGCGGGGCTTCCTTGCACTCCCGTCGGCCTTGCAGGTCCACCACCGGGCCCCTCATGGGTCTCGGCAGTGGAGCTGCAAGGCTGGCGGTGGCGGCCGGGACCGTTGGGGGCGGGGTGCGTGGCCTAATGACACATTCCTGGTGATGTCAGGGGGTGTGGCCTTATGACACACTTCCGGTGATGTCAGGGGGTGTGGCATATGCTAATGAGTTATGCTAATGAGTTCCCCTAGCTCTTTTTCTACGAAATGACCCCTGGGTAGTGGTAGAATGCAAGCCACTATTTCCATGTGGCAGAGAGGAAGGAGTCCTTTTCAACAGTCTGCTTAAGGAGTTTGTGGCCGAGACAAGAGCTGCACTGGCAGCCTCCTGGGTCACAGCCAGCCATTATGCCACCCCAGCTCCAACTTTTGCATCAAGGCACTTAAGGAGGTTTACAACACAAGACATTAAAACTCCCTCTCATGGTCTGCCTAAGTTCACAGAATCCGCATTGCTGTCAGATGGCCATCTAGCCTCTGTTTGAAAACCTCCAAAGAAGGAGAACCCACCACCTCCTGAGGAAGCTCGTTCCACTGAGAAGCCACTGTCAGGAAGTTCTTCCTAATGTTTAGCTGAAAATTCTTTTGATTTAATTTCAACTGTTGGTTCTGGTTCAACCTTCTGGGGCAAGAGAAAACAGCTCTGTACCATCCTCTATATGACAGCCCTTCAAGTACTTGAAGATGGTTATCATATCACCTCTCAGCTGTCTCCTCTCCAGGCTAAACATACCCAGCTCCTTCAACCTTTCCTCATAGGACTTGGTCTCCAGACCCCTCACCTTTATTCTCCTCTGGACACGTTCCAGCTTGTTTATATTTTTCTTAAATTGTGGTGCCCTAAACTGAACACAAAGCAAACTAAAGTGGTACCATCACTTTGCGTGATCTGAACACTATACGTCTTCCATTTGCCCTTTTAACATCGAAATCAATTTGTCCATTTCTGCTCTCAGAAGGTATTGATGGAAGTTTCCAGTAGAATGCAAATAAAATTCTAACTGCAGTTATTACATGAATTGTAAAATGTCTTTGGTTTTTATCACAGTCATCTGGTATACAATTCAATTAAAACAATTCTGGTCGAAAAGGTATTGAAGTCTGCAAAACTGTCCGTATAAAAGTATGTATCATAAGCCAAAACTTACATACTACATCACATGTCCACCACATGTGGTAGAATGTACCCACATGTTTTTTATACTTCCAGCAACTATTTGACATATTTTTGTACATTTTGGCAATCTATCTGGTGCTGGATACCATCTGTAAAACATCTTACACAGATTCTCTTTAAATGTTACCGATTTAGTTATTTTCACATTCACTTTCCATAGATCAATATTATAACCTAGATTTTGCATCCATTTCACCATACAATTTTTAACCACTTCATCTTCCATTTTCATTTGCATTAAAAATATATACATTTTCTTTACCAACTTACATAACAACTTTTCAAATGCACATTGTTTGGAATATAAGCCGAATTTTCTATCTTTAGTGTATCTAGATTCAATTTGAGCCCTTGCCCACCAATACAGACTGACCCCTTGCCCTATTAATTCTTCCTTTGTTTTTAGAAATCCTTTATCATCTAAAAGATCTTCATATCTAAGAATTTTGTCTAATGAAATTAAATTTGGTTGTGAAAAGGCTTCAAGAGGTGAGACCCATCTTGGAATTCCCAAATTGTTAATAAGGATTTTCTTATCAAATGATTTTTAAAGTATTCATGTCCAGCCACTTTCCCATACCAAACAAAAGCATGCCACCCTATCTTTAAATCATGTCCTTCAAGGACTAAGAGTATTTGATTTTCAAGCAGAATCCAGTCTCTCATCCAAACCAAGCATGATGCTTTATAATATATCTTCCAGTCCGGTAAAACAAACCCCACATTTTCTTTAAAGTCTTGTAGCGCAAGACCAATTGATACAAACAGGAATAGTCTGGTATAAAAAAATAGTACATGGCAATATGTTCATTTTAACAACTGCAATCCTTCCCATCAAGGATAAATGAAGACCTTTCCATCTTTCTAGATCGTTCTTAATTTCTTGGAGCAATATCAGATAGTTATCCTTCATCAAAGAATGACACTTTGGAGTTAAGTATATTCCCAAATACTTAACTCTTTTCTCCAGCTGAAATCCTGTTAAATTAATTAACTCCGTTTTTAAAATTAAAAGTCATATTCTTGTTATAACCTTTGTCTATTTAAAAGTTTATTTTCATCCCAGACATTTCTCCATACTCTTTAATATTGTTCAGTGAATGTTTTATTGAGTCTGCTGGGTCTTCCAAGATAAATACGAAGTCATCTGCAAATGATTGTAATTTATATTTATGACCCTTAACGAGGCTCCTTTGATTGAAGAGTCTTTTCTAACAGCTCTTGTCAGAAGTCTGGACACTATACTTCTGTTGATACAGCCCCAAATCTCATTTTCCTTTTTAGCAACCGCATCACACTGCTGACTCATGTTTAGCGTATGGTCTACTAAGACCCCTAGATCCTTTTCACACATACTACTGCCAAGACAAATCTCACCCAACCTATAATTATGCATTTGTTTTTTCCTACCTTAATGCAGAACTTTACATTTATCCCTATTGAAATTCATTGTATTTATTTTAGCCCGGTTTTCCAGCCTGTCAAGATCATCCTGACTCTGTCTTCTACTGCATTTGCTCCCCCTCCCAATTTAGTATCATCTGCAAATCTAATAAGCATTCCCTCTATCCCTTCTTCCAAATCATTGATAAAAATGTTGAACAAAACAGGTCCCAGGACAGATCCTCGAGGCACTCCACTTGTCACTCCTCTTCAAGAGGATGAGGAACCATTCACAAGCACTCTTTGGGTGTGATCTGTCAACCAGTTACAGATCCACCTAGCAATCATAGGATCCAAACCACATTTTTCCAATTTGTCAACAAGAATAATGTCATATGTATCATTTATGTTGCAAGATATGCCATCAGTGTACTATGTGCTGGTCAATGAATGTGAATAAAACTTACTACTACTCAACAAGAATATTATGTGGAACCTTATCAAAAGCCTTACTGAAATCAAGATAAACTATGTCTGCACCATTCCCCTGATCCAGCAAGGTAGTAACTTTCTCAAAAAAAGAGATAAGGTTAGTCTGACATGACTTGTTCTTGAGAAACCCATGCTGGCTCTTAGTAATCTCAACTGTCCTTTCTAAATGCTCAAGGACTGACTTCTTAATGATTTGTTCTAAAACTTTCCCAGGTATAGATGTCAAGCTGATGGTTCGGTAGTTATCTGGATTCTCCCGTTTTCCCTTCTTGAATATGGGGACAACATTTGCCCAGTCATCTGGCACCTCACCTGTTCTCCAAGAATTCTCAACAATAATGGACAGAGGCTCAGAAATTACATCCATGAGTTCTTTTAGTCCCCTTGGATGCAGTTCATCTGGCCCTGAGGATTTAGTTTCATTTAAAGAAATTAGGTGTTTATGTACTACCCCTATGCTGATCCTAGGCTGCAACTCCCTTCCCTCATCATGTGTTCTGTTTTTGCCGTTTCCCCCACAAGAGAAGACTGAGGAAAAGTAGGAATTGAGCAGTTCTGCCCTCTCTTCATCACCTGTCACAATGTCACTTTCCTGTCCCTGCAATGTCCTTGCTCTTTTTCTTGCTTTGAACATAAGAAAAGAACCCTTTTTTGGTTGTTTTTAGCATCTCTCGCTAGCCTAAGCTCATACTGAGCTTTACCTTTCCTAACTCTCTCTCTACAAGCACTGGTTATTTGTTTATATTCATCCTTGGTTATAAGGCCCTCCTTTCACTTTCTGAATGAGTCTTTTGTTATTTCTCAAGTCTTTAGAAAGCTGTTTGTGGAGCCACCTTGACTTCTTTAGGCTCCTCCCATTTTTCCTTCTCATAGGAATAGTTTGTGATTGTGCCTTCTGTATTTTGCTTTTAAGAAACTTCCATCCCTCTTGAACTCCCTTCTCCTTAAGTAGAGAGAGAAGGTTTTTATTGTATTTAGCCATAGGCCGTTACAAACCACAAACAGAGAAGAATGCAATAAAACATAGAAAATTGTATAAAATAAGATACAGTCTAAAACATTATAAATCCATAAAACCGAGGTTATAAACAGTTAATTAATTCACAACATACCTACTAAAATCAGTATTAGCTAGAAACAGCGTTGGCCCGTATTTTCCTTGCAGCCAAGGCAAATAGAGCCATTCTATTGGATACATCGGCATTGGTATCGGCTAGCAAAAATATAATCTTCTCTGGGACTGAGTAAAAGCTTAAAACTGGTAATATACCAGATAAAAATTTTGACCTAGGCTGGGAATACAATAGGCAATCAAAAATGTAATGGGAGAGATCCTCAAAATACATAAATGCTGTGCCTTGAGTGTTCTACTATAGCGGCCGACCAGTAGTTCTCCTTAAGTATTTCTGATCATGGGATTCTACCCAGCATAACTTTAAGTTTGTCAAAATTTGCTTTCCCAAAGTCCAACCTGTATGTCTGACTACATACAGCTTTTACCTTCCCCAAGACTGTAAATTCCAAAATTACACAGTCACTACTACCCAGGGTGCCCACTACTTTCACCCTCATCAACCAGTTCATCCCTGTTGGTGAGAATCAAATCCAAGACAGGAGATCCCCTAGTTTCCCTATCCGCTTTCTGGAAAATGAAGTTGTCGGCAAGAAAAGTCAGGAATTTACTGGACCTTTCATTGTTAGCAGAGTTGGACTTCCAACAGGTATCCAGTGCATGGTGCAGCTGAGCAAATAGTTCCTTCTCTCCATTCCCTACTTATCATCATATCTTGGATGCACTGCCTCAGTTCTGCAAAGCAACCTGTACCATTTACCTATACCATGGTGGCGGTCACACGGGCCGGAAAATGCAGGGGGGAAGCGTAGCTGTTTGCCCCGGAGGAAAATAATGCGCGGCTGCCCGATCACACGTCCCGGTTGAGGTCCCGTGGTCAGGGGGGAGATGCCGATCACATGAGTATCCTGCACCTCCACCGAGAGCAGCCGGGCCGATGAGAAAGGGAAAGGAAAGAGCCGTGGCCTCTGGGAGGGTCTCGCGCTGCCCACTCCGGGCGGGGTCCGTGTTCCGCTTGCAAGGAGGGGAGGGGGAGATTAACCCACCAGATCCCCCCTCCCCGCCAGCAGCCCTCCCTGGGACACGAGGCCCGCTCTCAGCCTGGCCTCTGCCGCTCACCCCCATCGCAGCCTCTCGTGGCCCTCTCTTGAACTCAAAGAAGCCGCGCTGCACGATCACACTAGCGATCGCTCGCGCATGCGCTGTTGGGCGCTTTTGGAGACTTGGGAGGAAAAAAACCCCCTTGTTTGCAACGAACACCGGCGGGCGCCAGATGCCACGGGATTCCAGCGGAAACGCAATCAGGCGGCCGCCCTTGCCCCGTGGTTTCTGGAAACTAGTACCTCGGAGGTACTAGTTTTTTACTCCGCATCTTCGGCGGGAAACCTCGGGTTAGCCACGGGAGCTCTACGCTTCCCAGATGTTGCGGTGTGATCGCGCCCGGAAAATCCGCCTACCATCCGTATCGTCAGCGTGGCAAATGCTCCGTGTGACCGCAGCCCATTTATACCAAGCTCTGGTTTCAAAACATGCCACATTTAGGTCTGCAGTTAGCATAAAATGCTTAAGAGGAGCCTAAATTACCTCCTGCCTCTGAATGAATCTGGGCTTTGAAGTAGATCTCACAGCAGCATCATAAAATGGATATTCCTGTCCTTTCCCTGCTGATCTAAATCTGTGCCTGCATTCATGTGGGTGACCTCAGAGTGAGGAAATGACAAGGATCTTGCCTCCAGGGAGAGAGGGAAGGAATATGCAAGGCCATAGCTGGGAGTAATCCCCCAATCTCTGTCAAAGCCTTGCTGAATGTTAAGTTTCTGGTTTGTTTTCTCACCAGGGTCCTTGCTGTCTCTGTAAAATAGTTACTGATGCTGATTATCTGTTGTTTCATTTGCAAATTGCCACTTTCTAAGGATTCATTGCAGATTACAATAGTCCAAAATATAACAAAGAATACCCAATTAAACAAAGAAGAGGAGGAGGAGGAGGAGGAGGGATTGAATTTATACCCCACCCTTCACTCAGAGTATCAGAGTGGTTTACAAACTCCTTTCCCTCCCCCTCCCCACAACAGATGCCCTGTGAGGTAGGTGGGGCTGAGAGAGCACTTTCAAGATCTGCTCTTTCAAGAACAGCTCTGAGAGAACTGTGGGTTGCCCAATGTCAGCCAGCAGCTGCAAGTGGAGGAGTGGGGAATCAAACCCAGTTCTCCCAAATTAGAGTCCGTGCACTTAACCACTACACCAAACAAACAAACAAACAAAGAACAAGCTAAACTCTCAAACTGTTGTCATGCTATGCCTGCTTAACCTTGGCCTTTGGATACCAACCCACATGTAACCACCCACTCTGTGTCCTTGGAAAGATGTCCGGATATGCCAATTCATTGCAATCTTATTCCACTTTTCCTACACAAATTTATTTACTTCATTTATACCTCACTTCTCTCCTCAATGAGAATCCAAAGTAGCTTAAAACATTCTATCTTTCTGCATCGTATCCTCACAACAGCCCTGTGAGGTAGGTTACTCTGAGTGTCAGACTCTTGGACAAAGTTACTCTCAACAACACTCACTGGAGGTGATTTGTTTATTGAAGAATAAAGCTAAGAATGTCGTTGGGTAAGAATGGAGATTCTGGCTTGAAACCCCTTCAATTATATCTGGTTCAAATGTAGCCCCCTCCAATCACACTGACCATTCATTCCCGCCCAACCAGCACGCCTCTACCCAGGGGTCGTTTCGTAGAAAAAGAGCTAGGGGAACTCATTAGCATAACTCATTAGCATATGCCACACACCCTGACATCACCGGAAGTGTGTCATAAGGCCACACACCCCGCCCCCAACGGTCCCGGCCGCTGCCGCCGGCCTTGCACCACTGCCGAGCCCCATGAGGGGCCCAGCGGTGGACCTGCAAGGCTGGCGGGAGTGCAAGGAAGCCCCGCGAAGGCCCTCCCTGGCCCCAGGCAGGCAGGGGTGGGGAGAGGCAGGGAGGAAGCAACTTACCCCCCCTCTTCTCCTGCCTCCTCCTGGCTGAATGAGGGCCGGAAGCGGGGTGGCCGGAAGCAGGGGGCGGGGCTTCGTCATGTGCCCCGCCCCCGTACCTCACCCGGGGGAACTGCGATCCCCCGCGATCCCCCCCGAAATGACCTCTGCCTTTACCCCCCCTTTAAATTATCTGTTTCTTATCTCAGCTAAGGCGGGGAGAGACAGACCAAGGCCATCTGGCCGAGATCCCTGGGAAATGGAGGTTCCTTCAGGAAGTTACACGAGATGCCTTGCCCTACAATAAAGCCATTCTCACTCTCACACATTCACACTCCCCCCTCCCCTGGAATTTCCCCAAACTACATGGCAAATGAGACAGCGAGTTTGACATTGAGAGTGTGTGACTGTCCCAGGCCGACCCAGCAAGTTTCCATGGCAAAGTGGGGATTTGAACCTGGGTCTCCCAGATCTTTGTCTGACAGTACACCACACTGGCTCTCCAACATATTTTTATAGAACTCTATACAGCCGTCAGTTCCTCCCCCCACTTTATCCTCACAACCCTCTGAAGTCATACTGAGAGAGAGAATTATCAGCCTCCTAAGCTTTACAACTGAAGAGGGATTTCAACTCAGATCTACTTGGTTTGCATCATATGAGATAGAAAATAACCCCTCTAGTTAAATAACCTCTCTAAACCTTGTGACCGAAGAATTAGAGTATTATTTTAGTCTGCCATCAACAATAGTGTAGGGATGGGCATGAACAGGAAAAAATGTGGTATTTTGAACCAAACTGGGGCATTTGTTTGTGGACTGAACTGGTGTGTGGTTCATGGCCCTGCAAACCCCACTGAAAGGGACTGCAGTCCCTTTAAATGGGCTTTGCAGAAAAGCCTGAAAAACAGATGAGCAATGGGGAGCAGCTTAAACTTTAAAGGGAGTGCACAAGACAGCCCAAAACAGCTGACCAGTGGGCAGCAGTCTGTTCCCAACTGCTCAGTTGTATTTGCAGGTTTTGCGGGAAACAGAAATCCACAAACCACCATGAACTGCTTTAAAGTCTCATGGAAGTTCATGATGGGAGACACGTAATGAACTTTGGCTTGCGAACCATAAATAGGGCAAAACTTGTGATGAATTTTGCTTCGTGGTTCAGTTTGTGCCCACCCTACATAGCTGTAGTCAAATGAATCACCAGTGCTTGTTAACTGAGGAGAAATTGGACTCTTAGTCTTCTTGATCTACTTGGTTTGCACACAGGCCGGAAAACGCGCGGGGGGGGGGAGGCGTAGCTATTTGCAGCGCTGCAAGTAGCCACGCGACAATGTGATCAGATGCAGCGGCAACCCACGGACCACGGTTCTGCCCCTCGGCGCGTGTGCTGCAATGCAGACGGCCGGAGGGAAAAGCCAAGCCGGCGCGATCACACCAAGAGAGTCCAGAGGCAGCCTGTCGCAAACCGTTTGCTACCACTTTCGTTGAGATTTTTTTATAGCGCATTTTCGGCGGCATGCCACGGGTTTGCCACAGGTGTGCTCCACTTCCCAGATGTTGTAGTGTGATCGTGGCCGGAAATTCTGCCATCCACTTGTGGCTCTCCCGCAGCAAATTCCCCGTGTGAACGGGCCATAGTACCAAATAGGATTAAGATGGCTGACCAAATCATTCCTCAAGGCTTTAAGACCGAAGAGGGATTTGAACCCAGTTCTTGGTTTGCACCATATCATATAAAAAAATAAACTAATTAATGGAATTAAGGCTGAAGACAGATCTGAATCCAGATTTGCTTGGTCTGTGTTATACTGCACAGAAAATAAGATAGTTAAGCGAATTCGTTCTCCCATCAAAAAGGCTTTAAAAGTGTCAATCTCTGGTTGGAGTATGTCTGTTCTCCTGTACCTATGCAGGATCCACAAAGGAAAGAAGCTTCGGAGGGGCTCCTGGTCCAAACGGGCTTCATTCCTCCTTCTGCCCTGCTTCTTGGCAATGGGTTTGAAGGAAGGCCGAACAAATCTCTCAAGTAGTGAAGCTTGCAGTGGGAGTGAATGTCAGCCTGGTGTCTGGCTCTGGGGCTCTTCCCTTTATGGCCCAATCTTTTCTGAGCATCTTTTCATTCCAAAGGTGAGCGGCTTCAAAGAACGCTGTCACAAAAGCCTGTTGCCAGGCAACACAGCTCGCCAAAGAGCCCCACCAGGATATGAAAGTGGTGAATAGGCGGTTCATGGGCGAAACTGTCGGGTGATTGTGACATTCTCTTTTTGTGACAATAGCAAGGCAAACATGCATATTGATAGAGGGGTGATATGGATGTAAGGTCTGCAGGGGAGAAGAAACTGCTCCACTCCCCCCCCCCCCCCC
>NW_015165258.1:264266-264386 GCF_001447785.1 Gekko japonicus
GCCTGGAAGCCTGCCTGCACACGTGAAATGTGTGGGTCAGGATCAGGAAGAAAGATACTGGAAGAGGCAGCAGATAAAATTGCCAGGAAGGAGGAGGAGGAGGCGGCGGCAGCAGAAATC
>NW_015165258.1:264704-305712 GCF_001447785.1 Gekko japonicus
CGGGCGAAAATCGGAAGCCTCAGGCTTCCGAACGGAAGTGGCTCTGCAACGTTGGAGAGCGATCAGACGGGGTGTGTGTGTGTGTAAAGCGATTACAACCGTTGCACTCAGGATAGCACCACTTGGGGACCTAGTGGCAAAATACAACGGTGTAAAGCTCTTTACAACAGTTAGGGACGGAAGGCAGATGTTCGCCGTGTGAACGCCGGTAAGTACACCGATTCCAACCGGCACCTATACTGTTGAAAATGCCCCGTCTGAACGCACCCACTGTGTTTCGAGGTTGTTTTGCTGCAATTCTGGGAGTTCCCCAGGCCCCACCTGGAGGCTGGCATCCCTGTGTTGCATTGTGGTGCACAAGCCAAAGAACTGGCTGGCTGTCTCAGACCAAGGCTAGGGAGCATACAGGAAGGGTACAAAGGTGATAGTTGTCCCTTCTTGGGCAGAGGCTTTTGTGGGGTGTGTGTGTGTCTATGTGTGAAGTGCTGTTGAGTCACAGCCAACTTATGGGGACCCCTTACGAGGTTTTTAAGGCAACAGATATTCAGAGGTGGATTGCCATTGCCAGCCCCTGCATAGCAACCTTGGACTTCCTTGGTGGTCTCCCATCCAAGTACTAACCAGGGCTCACCCCGCTTAGCTTCCAAGATCTGATGAGTTTGGGCCAGCCTGGGCCGTCCAGGGCAGGCAGACATGGGTAGAGGTTGTTTGGCATTGCCAGCCTTGGTGTAGCAAGAAAACCTGCACTTCTTTGGTGGTCTCCCATCCAAGTACTAAACAGGGCCAACCCTTCTTGTATCTGTGATCCAATGAGACTGGGCTCGCATGGGCCATCTAGGCTAGGACTGGGGTGGGGGGGTGTATTGCCCCTAAATGTGGAAGTTCTAGTCAGGAAGCAATCCTGGAAGTTTTTTGTCATCTTCTGGGCGTGGGTGTCAGAATCGGATCCTTGCCCAGGTCATTGGTCATCATATTTGTAACTGTGGTTCTCTGATGTAGGTAGCTATGGCTCTGTTATTGCTTTGCCTGCTGTTCCCCTTCCCGCTTGTAGTTCCCAAGGTCCTGTTTAGCACCTGCTAGCATTGTATCAATCTGTCTGCAAGGTCCTCCTCTGACAATCTTGCGGGAGGGGTGATTGAGGCATGTCTGTGTGAACTTAGATTATCTGCGCCTGAAATACTGTGAAAGGAAACCTCCTCCATTTGGGCCAGAGAGAACTTTCGCTGTTTCTTGTTCTCATGGCCTTCGAGTGAGTCTTACAAGATAACGTTCTCACTGTTCTAATTGAACTGTATTAACCTGACTATGCACCTGTCTATGCACCATGTAATCATGATGTATGAATGAAGGCTGGACCAAAGGTCTTGTAGTTCCCTACTTTGTAATATTCTTTAGTTCTGTCAAAGCGTTTGACTTTACAGCAACTTTCCTGATTTTGCAATAAAGCTTGTAAAAGGAATTGTTGCGTCTGAGAGTTCCTGCGAGGCTGACAGTGGAACAGTGGTCACTACGGGTGTGTGTGTGGGATTTGTGAATTTCCTGCATTGTGCAGGGGTTGGACTAGATGACCCTGGAGATCCCTTCCAACTCTATGATTCTATGAACTCTTCATGGGTAATAAGCACTGCTCTGGCTTGCATCCTGTTTGTCAGCCGGTTTTTTAGTGGACTTTTTGTCTACTTGTCTATGGTTGTTTGGCAGGAGGCTTCGTCCTGTTCCTTCCTGACTGTACAGTATAGCACCACTGCCTTTTTACAAGTGCGCATTCTCATACAGCCTGATTCCTCACTACATCCCCCCTTGTCCATCTTGTGCCTCTGCCCTGCTCAGCACACAGTTGTTTAAATAGACAGTTATATCAGTTACAAATAAGTGCTTTTTTACAAAAAAAATCGTATGATTTAGTATTGCAGTCCTTGGTGAGGTTTACAGCCACTAATCTCTTTGGCTTGGTGGCAGTTTTGCACATGCGCAGTTTTGCAAAGGCCTGATTCAAACCAGTTCAGTACGTATTCAAGTCTTTCTAGTGATAGTCTCACATCTGATCACCAGAGCTAAACATGGGAATTTAAACTGTTGAATTCATTCACCATAAAATCCATGGCATTACTATGTAAAAAGCAGGTTTGCCAACCTCCAGTTGGGGCCTGGAGACTTCCCGGAATTATAACTGATCTCCAGACGATATAGTTCAGTTTGCCTGGAGAAAATGGCTGCCTTGGAGGGTGGGTTCTAGGCCATTCTACTCTGCCGAGGTCTCTCCCCTTCCACCTGCCCCAGTCTCCACCCCCAAATTTCTAGGAGTCTCCCAGCTCAGAGTTGACAATGCTAGTAACAATTGATTCTTGGGAGATCCATTCCTAGTCTGCAGCACTGGCCCACCTGAATAACCAGGGCAGATGTTAGAAACCACACCTTTTGGTTTTGAGACATTTCCGGCAAGCCTTTGCAAATGACTGGCAGCCAGATGCTCCTCAGATGAGGCGCCATATCACTTACTGATCTATTTACTTACTTATTGTAAGTATGGTCTGCCTTTCTCACTGAGGCTCCATGGTGGAACACCGGAGGAGAGGCAGTCCCACAGATACTAGGTTTTTCTTTGTGATGGCCAGTGGGCCAGTAACTGATGGGCAAGCTAGTGGAGTGACTGCAGAAAGTGGGCAATAGGCACGCTCCACTTCGCTTCTGATAGCAGCAGCTGAGCTGTGGCATTTTGTACCAACTGAAGTCTCCAAGCTGGCTTCAAGAGCAGCCCCAAAGTAGAGTGCCTTACCATAGTGTAGTCTAGTTTAGTCCCAGTATTACTGTGGCATGGATCCAGGTGGCCAGATCAGCCGGGTAAAGGTAGGGGGACTGCTGTGATTTCTGTCACCTTGTGGGGCAAAACTAGCCACTCCCTTTTACTGTCACTGCCACCACCTTGGACAAAATCCAGCCCCCCCCTCTCTCTTGTGGGTCTTAGGAGGCTGACACCACAGGGGTGTATCACTGTAGCATGCCAAGTACCAAGGCAGGTGGGGAAGGACTTGGGCAGGCTCTCTCTCCTTAAACAACTTTATTTCTACAAGGCACAAACTCAGGGTACTATAAGGTAGGGTTGCCAAATGTACTCACCTCTGCTGGCGGGGGACTTTGTGCCGGCTCCTGGTGTGTGCGCATACAAAGCGCGCCGCATGCACATCCCTGTGACGTCATCACGCTGGGGCAGGGCACAGCCATTTGAGGGGAAAACATAGAGTTTTCCCCTCAAATGGCTGTGCCCTGCCCCAGCGTGATGACGTCACAGGAAAGTGACGTGCATGCGGGGGTGGGGTTTCCCTGGGCCCCGATTCCGCGGGGGTGGAAATCGGGGCTCCAAAGCGGGGGGAAATCCACCCCCCGGGGGGATTTGGCAGCCCTACTAAAGGGCAGATCTAGGTGTAATAAGCAAAACAAACAAAAGGGCAATCACTAGCTAGGTATATCTAGTCTTTGTTAGTTACATGAGGCTCCCCTCCTTGGTGCTTCTACAGCCATCTTTAGCATCATTCCCCTCTGCCATCCTTCATGGCAAAACACACAGGAAGGACAGCTCCCTTCATGCATGCCAGCCTGGGACAAAGGAACAGATCAACTTTTCAAACCGCTGCCCCCCATGTGCTCCAGGGCCCTTAGCCAATCTTGAGGTCTTAGGCTCAAGCCTGCAAGAACCTGGACCCTCTATGCATCAAAGGCTAGCATGTTCCCCCCTATTTAACTGGGAAGGAGGCTCTCTATCCAGAGGAGAGCACCATTCCCAGTCACAGAGACACCAGTGTCTCCTCCCTTCACCATAACTGTCGCAGCATCGCTTGCCCGCCTGGCTCTCATCCATCACAGGGACATCTTCCAGCCCAGATGAAGTTGGAAGGAAGTGTTTTTTGCAACGGCATTAACTTGGTTCTCCAGCAGTAATGCTGAGTCCAGTATAACCCAGAGGCTCTTAGCCGAGTCAGCTGGGGTCACCTGAACCCCACTGAAAGTGGGAAGTATGAGGTCCTGCATGGCCCCCATCTTCCCACCCACGGTGACCTCTGTCTCGTCAGGATTCAGTTTCGGTCTGTTTACTCTTAGTCATGTGAACCCAGCAGTCCAGCTGTGACTCAAGACCCCTTTCACATCCCAGGAGGTTTAGACTGAGGGATATTCAGATGTTGTCAGCTTATTGGTGACACTCAGTTCCAAAACTATGAATGATTTCTTCTAAGAGCTTTAAGTTGCTACATTGGTATCCTGGAAAAAAAAATCTGCACCTGTTGAATTTCTGTCTCTCACTCTTCTGCTTAAGGCACATTATCTGTGCTGTTCCAATTTTTTTATTATTTTTTTTAAAAGGAAGACAGCTTTCTCATTCACCTCTTCCAGGCTGCATCTGTTCCTAGCCCTGCATTATATTCTGGGCATGTCAGAATGTAATGCAGTGTAACAAGACGTGATGTGTTGGATGAGACTTTATGTAGCGGAAAAAGGTTCCTGTGCTTTCCCCCCTTTTTATTATTTACATTCTCTGGGAAGGTTATGTGCCACATGAGGTTTCTGCAGAGATAAATAGCTAACCTGAGCTCTCTGGCACCTTCCCCAGAATCCAATAAGGGCTCCGTTCAAAACAGTCACCTGATGCTTTTAAAGAGCCGGCCTTGGAGGATAGCCTTGAAGGACCTCTGCCCATTACACAACCTGCTGCAGCATGCCTGCAATTTACACACATCAGGAGGCCATCGGCTCCATTCAGGCATTCATAGATCTTTGGGGCTGGCTGGGTGATTCTCACCATGGGGGTATTGTGTTCTAAGTTGTTCTTGGACCTGGTTCTGACAGAAGAGAGCCAGTTTGGTGTAGTGGTTAAGAGCACAGACTCTAATCTGGGAGAACCGGGTTAGATTCCCATCTCCTCCACATGCAGCTGCTGGAGTGACCTTGGGGCAGTCACAAGTTCTCTCAGAGCTGTTCTCTCATGAACAGTCCTCGAAAGAGCTCTCTCAGTCCCACCTACCTCACAGGGTGTCTGTTGTGGAGAGGGGAAGGGAAAAGGATTGTAAGCCACTCTGAGGCTCCAAGTGAAGGACAGGGTATAAATTCAAATCTCTTCTTCTTCCCACATATGTGTCCATCAGTTGGTTATCAGTGTCCATCCTTGATGACCAAGGGCAACTCATGCAGTGGTTTCTTTGGGAGGGGTCCAGTTTACACTGAAAGGCAGGGGGGAATTCTGCAACTTTACTGGATGGTGCTGGGAGTCAAGAAAAGAGGCATGGGGCATTTAGATCTCTAAATTGCAAGCTGTCAACCACTTTAAATGACAGTTCTCAGCTGCTGCAAGTTAATCACTTCAGCCAGCCTAAGCAACAGTTCTGATAACAAGCCAGCGGGTGGGAGTGATGACTTCTATAGTCAAGAAAGCTAACACTTGGGCAGAACAGCTCTCTTAAAGGACACTTGTTTCTTGACACAGAGTTAGAAGGGATCTTAGAGGTCACCTAGTCCAACCCCCATGCTCAGTGTGGTAATTAGTCAACTGAAGCACCCCACTCTACTTAAAGGAGCTCAAACCTTTAAAAAACCATTTAAACATGATTGAAAAAAGCATTTATAGGAGAAATTCTTGTGGGGCTGGGCCTTTAAGAAAGGGGGCAGAGCCCCCCAAAGCCCCACCATAGCTATGGGCCTGTATGGAAGACCTCTCTCTGAAACTCTGGAGAGTGGCTGTCAGTCAGAACAGACAACACTTATGTTGGTGGACCAATGCTCTGACTAAGGACAAGGGGCTGTGTCTTAGTGATAGAGCATCTGCTTGGCATGCAGAAGGTCCTAGGTTCAATCAGGGCTTTTTTGGTAGAAAAAGCCCAGCGGGAACTCATTAGCATAATAGGCCACACCCAACAGACCCAACAGCAGGAATGCATTAGCATATCAGGCCACACCTCTGACAGCGCAACTCATTGGCATATTAGGCCACACCCCCATGTTACCAGAAGTGTGCTCATCCAGCCACACCCACCTTTTGCTTCTTATTCTGTTTACCTTGTTTGTTGTCAAAACCCAGGGCTTTTTTTGTAGCAGGAACTCCTTTGCATGTTAGGCCACACACCCCTGATGTAGCCAATCCTAATGAGTTTCTGCTGTTGGATGTGGCCTATTATGCTAATGAGTTCCTGCTGGGCGTGGCCAACTCAGGAGCCAGCCGGAACTTCGTTCCTGCCCCAAAATAGCCCTGGGTTCAATCCCTGGCATTTCCAGTTAAAAGTATCGGGTAGGAGGTGATGGGGGAAATATCTACCTGAGACCCTGGAGAGCAGCTGCCAGTCACAATAGGCAATGCTGACCTTGGTAGATGAACCATCTGATTCAATATATAGTAGCTTCTTGCGTTCGCTGGGGATCCCCTGCAGTGCAGGAACATAATTGCTGTGTGGGTAGCGTTGCCCAGCATCGACTAATAATGGCATCGCCTCTGCCTGGCGCTATGAGTGAGAAGGTGTGGTGCCATCTGCTGATGCCTTCACTGAAGGGCGCTGAATCCTCCAAAGCAGGTGGCAAAGCCCCCTCCCCTTCCAGCATTGCTCAGCGGTGCAACCAAACTCACTCTTGCAAACTTTTATGCAAGTTACCCCTCTCGGTGACTGATGAACCACTTTGCTAGAAAAGCAGCCCCCCTGAGCTGGTGCCAGAGTTTTAGCTGCACGGGAGACCAGTGATGGGACCCATTCACATGTGCAAGTCCTCACGGTTTGTTGTTCTTGTCAATTGATGTGTGCGTGCCATGCACCCAGCCTACTCGGAGATTGGTGTAGTGGTTAAGTGCACGGACTCTAATCTGGGAGAATCGGGTTTGAGTCCCCACTCCTCCACTTGCACCTGCTGATGTGACCTTGGGTCAGTCACAAGCTCTGGCACAGCTGTCCTTGAAAAAGAGCAGTTTGTGTCAGAGCTCTCTCAGCCCCACCCACCTCACAGGGTGTCTGTTGTGGGGAGGGGAAGGGAAAGGAAAGGAGTTTGTAAGTCGCTCTGAGACACCAAGTGAAGGGCGGGGTATAAATCCAATCTCCTCCTCCTCCTCCTCCTCCTCCTCCTCCTCCTCCTCCTCTTCCTCTTCTTCTTCTTCTTCTTCTTCTTCTTCTTCTTCTTCTTCTTCTTCTTCTTCTTCTTCTTCTTCTTCTTCTTCTTCTTCTTCTTCTTCTTCCAGTGGTGAAGTCAAAAGCCTATCTTATCCAAATCAGAGACACATTCTTGGAGTGCTTAACTGGTGTGAGCACAGCAGCTGTTCTGTTATTTATACCATTGGCGCAGAGAGAACAATAATATCAGCCCACACAATACAAAGGTCTCTGCCCCAAAGCCTTTACAATCTTGCCAAACTTGGGTTCTTTGGAAGTCTCATGTCCAGGACCGGCAGTGAGCAGTGGTGGGCCATTGCTGAGGTCCAGAGACTGCTGAGGTGCCTTCTGTCAGCTCCCTTCTGGATTTATCCCTTTGAGTGTTTGCAGCAAACTCTTGTGCCAAGTCAGGCAGCAGAAATCTCCAGTGCGATCTGTGCTCATAGATTTCATAAATCTCTGAAATGTGAGGGGCTGCTCAAAAGTGCTTTTGCTCTGGAATTGCAAATGTTTGGAGGCAGGCTATGGTTTTGCAATGATAAAGGGAAAGTGCTTTTTTGTATTCTCTGTGGCATTGTTATATTTTCTCATGTCTAAGAGCAAAATAGAACCAGAAGGCCCACATAAAAACCAGGGGCTGGCTCAGATTTCGTGGGTTTAAGAACTTCCTTAGCTCTCCCAGTGAACTCAGCATAGGCTTTGTGACTGAGTTTGATGGCAACTCTATTTTGATTCAAATGTGCAGATCTCATTTATGGTTTCTCCGCTCTCAGGCTGAACTGCAGTTGCCCCCTTTCTTTGCATGAACTTGTAAATTTGGTTCTTTGAGGGTTCATCTATGGCCAGATTTTTCCTGCCTGAATGCTGCTGTCACACATGTGGGATGATGCACTCTTGTTGGATGGAAAACCCAGTTGCAAACGATGGCTACAGTGCATTATCCAGTGTGTGTCAAAGCAGGATATCACATTAAGAAGAAGAAGAGAAGAGAAGATATTGGATTTATACCCCGCCCTTCACTACCCAAAGGAGTCTCAGAGCAGCTGACAAACTCCTTTCCCTTCCCCTCCCCACAGCAGACACCCTGTGAGGTAGGTGGGGCTGAGAGAGCTCTGACAGAAACAGCTCTTTTGTCAAGGACAGCTCTTATCAGAACTACGGAAAAAGTGCAGAAAAGGGCAACTCGAATGATAAAAGGGTTGGGACACTTTCCCTATGAGGAAAGGTTAAGGCGCTTAGGGCTCTTTAGCTTGGAGAAATGACAACTGAGGGGTGACATGATTGAGGTTTATAAGATTATGCATGGGAAAGAGCAGGTAGAGAAAGAGGTACTTTTCTCCCTTTCACACAATACAAGAACTCGTGGGCACTCCATGAAATTGCTGAGCGGTCGGGTTAGAACGGATAAAAGGAAGCCCTTCTTCACCCGAAGAGTGATTAACACATGGAATTCACTGCCACAGGAAGTGGTGGCGGCTACAAGCATGGACGGCTTCAAAAGGGAATTAGATAAGCATATGGAGCAGAGGTCCATCAGTGGCTATTAGCCACAAGGTATAGATAGGGACTCTGGGGCAAGTGATGCTCTGTCATCTTGGTGCTTGGGGGGGGGGGTCAACAGGGGGAGGGCTTCTAATGTCCTGGCCCCAGTGGGGGACCTCTTGATGCCACTGGTATTTCTGGCCACTGTGTGATACAGAGTGTTGGACTGGAAGGGCTTTTGGCCTGATCCAACACTGGCATCTCTTATGTTCTTATGTTCTTACGGCTTGCCCAAGGTCATCCAGCCAGGTGCAAGTGGAGGAGTGGGGAATCAAACCCGGTTCTCCCAGATCTTCACCACTACACCAAACTGGCTCAAAGGACTTAACTTTGGTTCAGTGGTATTCTTAGCATGTACTTAGTTCTGCTTCATAACATGTGAATCAAGGACACCAGGAGCCCCAAACTTGTCGAGTCTGCGGGCCCCTGTAGAAACTCGCAGCAGGACAGGACAGTGGGCCCCAGCACAAGATGGCTGTCTTGGAGGGAGGGGCCGTTCACAAAGTGGTTGCTGTTGGGCTGGGAGTCTCCCAGCCTAGCTGCCAAAAGGAGCTGGATCACCTTTCTGCTGTTTGGTTTCAGTTTCCAAAGAAAGGGAAGATTTGCTCCCTGTGTGGCCACAGAGGAAGGTTCCATAAAGTCTTTGTCTGTGGCCAAGCTAAAGGTGCACAGCTTTGATACAGCTGCCCTGGATGAGCTCAGCACTGTGCTAATACATCAGCTAGTGGGAGGGGCAGTGGCTCAGTGGTAGAGCATCTGCTTCCCATGCACAAGGTCCCAGGTTCAATTTCACACACACACAGCTAGGAGTTTTAGATAGCAAATGATGCGAAAGACCTCTGCCTGACAACCCAGAGAGCCTCTGCCAGTCAGAGTAGACCATGGAGCTAACTCAGTGGAAGGCATCTTCATCATTCCACACTGGTGGAATGAGCTCCCGGAAGAGATCAGGGCCTTGTGGGACCTTTTGCAGTTCCGCAGGGCCTGCAAGACGGAGCTCTTCCACCAGGCTTTCAGTTAGGAGCCGCCACTCCTCCACCACCACCACCACCACCACCAACATCCGTGGCTTTGGGTTGGCTCTGGCCCCGGGGAGGGTTTGCATTATATTATCGCACCAAGCTGAAGATCATCGACGATGCTGATCAAATTGTTAGTGCGCCATCTGAATCATGCAATGATTACCATCAAAGAGTACCATCACTAGCACTTTAATTGTTAATTGTTGGACTGTTTTTAAATACTTAATGCTGTTGTTGTAAGTTGTTTAAATTTTGTACATGGTTTTTGTAGTACAGGGTACCAATTAGCGTAAGCCGCCCTTGAGCCTGCTTGCGGGGAGGGTGGGGTATAAATCAAAATAATAAATAAATAAATAAATTTAGGGAGGGTGGTAGAGAATCAGAGGGTGGCTCAGTGGTAGAGAACTAACCAGGTTCAATCCCGGGCATCTTCACTTAAAAGGATCAAGTAGTTGGTGACATGAAAGACCTCTATGCAGAACCCAGGAGGGAGTACGCAGGTCTGACCCTGATAGAAAAATGGTCTGATTCAAGACAGCTCCATGTGTTCATGCGATGTGCCCAGAAGTTGCCTGTTTTTATTGGTTTCCATTTAAAATTATTTGGATTTCCCCCCCCCCCCAAGAAGCAAAAGAATGCTAGGAAAGACACCAGGGAACCATCGCTTCAGAGGGCAGCCGTGTTAGTCTACAGTGGAAGAAAAAAAGATCCACGTTCAGTAGCTTCTCAGAGACTAACAAGATTTCCAGGGTAGGCCCTGACCTGGATAGCCCAGGAAAGCCCGTTCTCATCAGATCTCGCAAGCTAAGCAGGGCCGACCCTGGCAAGTGATTGGAAGAGAGACCTCCAAGGAATACCAGCAGTCGGGAGGCGGGGGCAGGCTTTATTCGGCCACCTCTCTGAATATCCTCCAGGCCCCCAGTAGGGGTCAGTCACCAAAGGTTGCCATGACTTCCAGGGGCACACACGCTCACATGCATGTATTAAAAAACCGCAATAAATAAAAAAAATACAAAAAACGAGAGAAAAGATTTCCAGGGTATGAGCTTTCAAGGGGCAAAGCTCCCCTCCTCCAGATCCCAGGGATCCATGACCCCCAGGCACCGCGCAGGGGGGCAGTCACTTGAGTCACCCCTTGAAAGCACAGTTGCAGAATGCAGGGCTGTATCAGAGAGAGGATATTTATTCCTTCCCCAGGTGTTTATCTCTGACACACACACACAAAGGCATCCATGAGTCGGAACAAGGTCTCTCAATTAACAAGCTGCACTTTTTTCGCCTTGCCGAGAAGAGATAAGAATTGTTCAAGCTGTAATCATTGACTGGAATTAGAGAGAGCGAGAGAGAGAGCGCGCGTTGGAGTTGGCTCTGTGCTGTTTACAGCTGTTGTCCATTAGAAGCCCCCCCCCCAGAGTCCAATTCCTGGCCACAACTGCACAATCCCATCGGTTTCATTTGGCAAGGAGACTGCAGGAAAGCTCTAAATCACCGCAATAAGGGGGGGGGGGACAGGACCAGGAGTGAAAGAAGGGGGGGGAGGGGGCAGCCAGCGAAATTATCTGGAAATGAGAAAAACACAACTGCGCTGAACCGGGAAGCAAGCAATTTGTTCATTTACACTCCACCTTTCTACCTAAAGCAACTTATGCCGTTCTCCTTAATCCATTTTTTCCCCCTCACATCAACCACCCTGTGACATTGGTTAGGCTGAGATTGTGTGACTGGCCCAAGGTCATCCAGCAAGCTCCATGGCAGAGTGGGGCCTCGAACCTGGGTCTCCTAATCTGACAGTCTAGCCACTACGCCACACTGCTGCATAGCACAGGGTCAAGACTAGCCATTCCGTGTCCAAAATTTCCGGGTTTTACTAAGGAAACAGAATGATCAGGCATTCGGAGGTTCCCAATTTGGACTGGGACCAGGGCATGAAGAGGGGAGGTGCGTCTTCTCTCCACACCCATTTCCCATTGTCGCTGCAACTGAAGGAGCGGATTCTTTGCCATTGGTAAGAGCGTGCTTGCTTTGGCCTCTCAAAAGGGCAAGATACAGTTCTTATTTTGTCCTTTCCCGGGGGCGTTTATGACTCCAAGTTCCACAAAGTGAGAAAATGTCGCTTCAGAAGCTTTCAGAAGTGTTTGGCTTAAGGATAACAAAATAGTCTTGGAAAAGCCATGGGGCCATATTCAATTGCTGCTTTGGGGCCGGTAATAGGAAAATACTCCCTCATTGAGTGTCACACCAGATCAGATAATGATCACATTGGCTGCCAGCAATGGATCAAGATTGTGAACGCTCATCATTTTCGGAAAGAAGATATTCCATTCTCCTTCCAGATCTGCTGGGGAAAGCATTGAATGGGACTTGAAATCGGGTGGCATTGCAGTAGATGTCAGGACCAGAACAAGACAAGTCTGTGTGTGGGGACTTGAGTCATCCTGCTTAAAATAACACAGTAAATATGGTCCGGTTACTTTTGTAATCATGGATGACATGAGCTGAAGCCCTGTTGTGTCTGCATTGGCTGCCAGATCTTACATGCAGCACAAGCAGCTGAGGTTGTTGAGTCACCTTCCGGCCTGTACTTTGTATATTGCCAGAAGCCAGCTGCATTTACTTGTATTGCCACAACAAGAATGAAAAAGGTTTGATCTATATGGAGAACAGATACTGTGGTAAAATCCTGCACTGAATGGACTGTAACCACGTCAGACGGGGAAGCATACCTCTAAGTAGATTTTTTAAAAATATCCCAGCAAAAAGAGAGCGAACATAAATTTTTTATCTCTGATGTGCTTGATTTCTAGCAGAGATTTTTAAAAATTAAAACTTCAGGAACATTTGTTCTGCTTTATGCTACTGCACATGCAGACCAGCTGTAACTAGACAGTGAAGTCTAATTACGGTCCTTGTTCTCCCCTGGCAGTGGGTATTTTTGCTCCTTCTTCCAGCTTCAGATAAGGGCAGCTGCTATTGGTGTAAAAGGCTCTTTGTACCTGTAGTGATCTGACAGCCAGTACAGGCAGCTAAATGGATCTCTGAGTGTCTAAATAAAACTGAAATCTCTGGTGGTTTTTTTAATCCAACAGACCACTGTTGGTGGGGAGGGAAAGCAAATTCTTCGGGTGTGCTCACATGAGCAGTTTGGCCCGACATAGCCACCCTTCCCCACGGATCAAATGGGTGCAGTCAAATGCACACATCTGGCTCCCATGCCCCACTTGTCCCTACCTAAAACAACTCCCATGTGGATTAAATAACCAGAAAATTCTGGTGGCTACCTCGGCGAGGTGTTTCTATGGAAATGCATAAGCGGTGTGATCATTCCACTCCATTTCCGGGATGTCCTTTCCCCCCTGAACTCCACTCCAACGTGTGCTTCAGTGCCCCCATAGAACACAGCCAGGAGTGTGTGCACTTGTCTGCTTCTGCGCATGCACAGTGGGACTTAGGGAAAAAACCCAACCAACCCAGCCATGGCTCCGTGGTTGTGGTGTACTAGTGATGTGAATGACTGACCACAGGCCTGCAGTACTATGATACTGGCTTAGGGGACACTGTGTGATCGATGCAAAGCAGGGGTCATTTCCTGCAAGAGCACACAGGAGCGGAGCTCCGGCAGTAAAGAGCCCAGGGGGCGGGTACATGCAACAAGCCCCACCCCCTGCTCCCAGCACCCCTCAGTCAGAGCAAGAAGCAGCCTGGTAAGCTGCAGAGGCCCCCCCCGCCCCCCCAGTCCAAAACAGTCCAATGGCACCTTTAAGACCAAGTTTTATTCAGGTAGAAGCTCTCCCTCCTCTGCGAGGACAGATCTGCACCCCCCCCCCATAGCTAGCAATCCAAAACAGTCCAGTGGAGCCTGAGCGGTGGGGGTTGCCTTCTGACACACTTCCGGTGATGTCAGGGGGTGTGGCATATGCAAATAAGTTATGCTAATGAGTTATGCTAATGAGTGCCTGCACCTCTTTTTCTACGAAATGACCCCTGATGCAAAGCATCCCAAACTCAAGCGGCTTATTTAGAGCCAATATATTACCATGGCGAACTGCTCGTGTGACCACAGCCATTGTGAAATCATTGTGGAAGAAACCCCTCCCCCCAAAAAAATCTTGTCTTGAAACTATGTAGCATGTCTCTTCTGGCCTGTTGTAAGGCTTCCAAGCAGGGACATTGTTGACCAAATCGCACGACAACTCTGGTTCAGTTCTAGAGTTCAAGTTTCTTGTATGGCGTCCCTATACTCAGGACAAAACTGCAATTGTCCTTACCCCCCCCCCCACAACCATATTAACAAAATTTGATAGAAGTGTTGTGATGAAAACCAACCTCTGTTTGCATTTATATATAAACTGCATAGTTACAGAATAAAATGCAGTAAATGCCCAAGAAAACAGGTGGGATAAAAGCAGTCATCCCAACTATGCATGAAAATGGTAAGACATGGGGGGGGGGTGTATTTGTATATCTCTAAAGTGAAATGGATTTTTAAACATTTCTTGTGCCTCTTTTTAGGTGACCGTCCTTATGTGGTGCTAATGGCCCGTGTCCACCCTGGAGAGAGCAACGCCAGTTGGGTAATGAAGGGGACCCTGGAGTTCCTCCTGAGCAGTGACCCCATTGCAGACCTCCTGAGACACTGCTTCATCTTTAAAATCATTCCCATGCTGAATCCAGACGGAGTCATCAATGGCAAGTGAGTCCAAATACATAGAAAAGAAGTGCTACGACTCAGGACACTGTTGCCTGAGGGCAGATCTTATCTCCTGCCAAGACCCCTGTGGAAAGTGAGGCTGTTCCTAGTGAAGGAATTCCCACTTGAGAGCCAGTTTGGTGTAGTGGTTATGTACGCAGACTCTAATCTGGGAGAACCAGATTTGATTCCCCACTCCTCCACTTGTAGTTGCTGGATGACCTTGGGCAAGCCATAGTTCTGTCAGAGCTGTTCTCTCAAGGGCAGTTCTCAAAAGAGCTCTCTCAGCCCCACCTACCTCACGGGGTGTCTGTTGTGGGGAGAGGATTTCCTTAAAAACCTCTCCAGCTAACAACCATTTGTCATCTATTTGCAAGTCTGAATGACCATTGGCTTATGTGGCTATGATGGTGTCACAGAATGTTCACACATATTCTAATAGAACAAAATTACAGTCCAGTGTGGTACCTTTAAGACCAACAAAGTGCTGCCTTGATCCGTGCCGTTCATGGCTTATAAAAGCTGGCCGTGAGGGGTTATGAAGGGCCCTCAGGGATATTATCAACAAGTCCTTCACTCAAGGAAGCAATGGTCTGTTCTCTCCTGAAAAAAACATCCTTGGACCCAGCCAAATTGGCCAACTATTGGCCAGTCTCCAATTTGCCCTATTTAGGCAAATTACTTGAGAGAGCAGCGGCCAGGGGTCTTTTGGGGCCGGAGTGTGCTGGAGCGCCGCTCCGGGAGCCCAGGAGCTGGCACATATGGTAGTGGCAGGCAGGCACACCCCCAGCTCTCCACGCTGCGGCCCATTATTGCTGTCCCAGGGCCCATGCCGGAGCACTGCGGCCCAGGGAGGCCCAAGGAGGCCCATTGCTGCTGTTCCAGGGCCCAGGGGAGGCCAGAGGATGCCCATCGTCACCTCTCAGAGGCCTGCGCTGGAGCACTTTGGTCCCAGGGAGGCCCCAGGAGGCCTGTCACCACCTCCCCAGGGCCCGTGCAGGAGTGCTTCGGCCCCGGGGAGGTCAGAGGAGGCTCGTTGCTCCCTCCCTGGACCAGCGCTGGAGTGCTGCGGCACCAGGGAGGCCCCAGGAGGCCCATCGCCGCCTCCCCGGGGCCTGCGCCAGAGCATACCTGTCGCTGCCTCCCCAGGTCAGTGCCAGAGTGCTGTGGTCCGGAGGAGGCCAGAAGAGGCCCCCCCACCATCTCCCCGGGCCAGCGTCGGAGCACTGCGGCCTGGGAGAGGCCAGAAGACGCTCCCCGCCGCCTCCCGGGGTAAGTGAGGGATCTGCAGGGGGTGGCGGAGGCTTGATTGGGGGAGTGGGGGGTGGGAGAGCCTCCCACTATCTCTTTGCCCTCTTCGTTTCCCTCCTTTCCTTCCCCTTTCCTTTTCTTTCCCTCCTTTTATTTCTCTCTTTCCCACTTTTTCCTTCCTTCGTTTCTTCTCTCTACTCCCTCTCTCTCCTTCCTTCCTTCTTTCCTCCTTCTGCGACCCAACTCTTCGCTTCCCCCCCCACACTGGCTGGGGAAGGGAAGGGGAGGCTTTTGAAGATGCCTTCCCCCCCTTTTGCTTCCCCTTCTGACATCACTTCCAGTGATGTCAGGGGGCGTTGCATATGCTAATGAGCTATTATGCTAATAGCCTAGTAGCTCATTAGCATACCATATGCTAATGAGCTCCTGCAGCTCTTTTTCTACGAAAAGACCCCTGGCAGCGGCGATTCAGTTGCAGTGTTTCATGGATGACACTTCCATGCTAGACCTGTTCCAGTCCGGCTTCCAGCTAGGCCATGGGATGGAGACGGCACTGGTTGCCCCCACAGATGACCTCCGAAGGCATTTGGATCAAGGCGAAACAGCAGATAGTCCATTTTTAAATCTGCAATTGGGGCAAGTGCATCACTCAGGAGTTGTTTCAGATTCTCATCTTTAGCCTCAGGGACACCTTGGAACCGGAGAACTAGGTTGGCTTTTTCCATTTGTAGCTGCATGAGCTGATATTCATCAGAAACTTGCTTCTTTTCCAGTAACTGCACCCTTTTATTAACCTTTTTGGATTTGGCATCCATTTCCTTCACCTTCTCAGCTGTTTCCTCTGTCTTTTTGGTAGTTTCATTCAGTTGGAGCTGCTGAGCTGCAAAGTTCTGGTTTAATGTTGTCAGCTGTTGATTGATATTCGTCATCTGATCCAGTAGAGGGCACAGGGTCCGCTAGCAACTTAGAAAACCCTGTGGTATCTTCCGGTCGGGGGCTCATGCTTCCAGCTGGTTTCATTTTCGCCTGCCTTTCTTTCTCTGCTTTTCTCAGCGCCATTTTTATGGATTGTTTACTTTTAAAAAGTTTTGCTAAAGTCTCTGCAATTCAGCCAAGCACTTATTCATGCTCTCATGTGCTCTTCAAAACAGATTTTAGCGCTTATAGTTCCGCCCCCCCTTGGGAGATTGCTGTTTTACTGATATCTGCGAGTATGTCTTCTGTGGCAGAGCCAGCCACAGATATATAATGTATGTTTGTGTGTGTATAAAATAAATAGGTGCAGCTCTTTGTAGCAGTTCTGCAGCTAGTGAAGGCCTTTCCCAATGTTATGATTTTGGAGACTGCAAGTGTGTTTTCCAACTCTGGTAGGCACAAAAGGAATATCAACCTTGTCAGAGTACATATTTGCCCCAAATCTCCGAGGATTTCTCAACCTGGAATTGGCAACTCTACACCTTACATGCCAAAATGACAGTGCCTGAAAAGGTCTTTAGTTTGTTGGAAATGTCCAGTAAGAATCTGGGAGCAGTTCAGAGAGGCTGTGGCCTTTTGAAGAGTGTTACCTGCTGCCAGTGTGCTGCTCTTAGCAATCAGAGAGATGACTGCTGTTTCTAAGGTGTTGTGCAAAAAACCCCTACGAGAAACCTGCTGCCTGGCGTCCCTTGTCTTGGATTGTCTCATCTACGGACATCAGCTTTTATTTGAATGCGTCTTGTGGTAAGAGGCTTCAGGCTTGGGGTCCATGAGAAGATATGGGGGAGCTGTCCTATCTGGTCAGCTGCCCACAATATGAGCAAGCTGCTATCTGACTTTGGAATGGCTGTCTTGGGAACATGTCTAATGATTGCCAGCTGAGAAGAATCTTCACATACTGATTTGGGTCATGGTCAGATCCCCACGACTTGGGGTGCCCCCTTGAGTCCCTTGTTGTGCCCTGGATGAGGTCCCCCCCCGCACCACTCTTAATTATACGATTGTGATAAGCAATGTGTTAATTATCCGTGTTTGTGTTTAGCAAGGCTGTTCACTGATTAATGCTTTTTGGATGTATCAACTGGCTAACTTTGAACCAATTAATCACTTATTTAGCCAATTAACATAAATATTACAACAGCTCAGTTACAAGTGATGTTGTGAGTGTATTTAATGAAGACACGCCGTTTCTCTTGACTGACTAACACAGGAGAAAATCATTTGTTGTTTAGCAAATTATTTTAAAATACATTGCTTGAGTCCAGGCGGGGGGTGCGGGGCGATCATTTATAACAATGACATCAGTACCAAAGAGTCTTTCAAGGAAGGCAATATTGAATAATGCACAGTCAAAAGAATGTTTTAAACCAGCTATTAATGAGTTCCTTGATCAGTCTCTTAGCTAATCTGTTGTAAGTTTGCAATCCTATGCACAATTACGTGGGGGAAAGCCCTATTAAAACCCACTGGGCCTTCTGAGGAAACAGGAAGTTCCAGGTCAGGAAAATGGCAGAAGCAAGAAAGCTGAAGGCCCCTTGCCCCATGTGCTTTGACCCTGATCCAGGCTCCTGGAGATTTGGGGGGGGTGGAGCTTGAGGAGGGAGGGGTTTGGGGAGGGGAGGGACTTCAGGGAATAATGCCATAGAGTCCACCTTCCAAAATGGGCATTTCCCCCGGTTGAACTGACCTGTGTCATCCCAGGAGATCTCCAGCCACCACCTGGAGTTTGGCAAGCCCAGGGTGGAACCTGGAGAGGATGGGACTTGGGGAAGGGTTTGGGGAGGGAACTCAGTGAGGTATCATGCCCTAGAGTGCACCCTCTAAAGGAACCATGTCACGCTGTCGCCTCCGTGTTAAGCATTCTTTCCATCAGCTGCCTTTAAGGAGGACCTACTCTCTTTCTAGCCTCAGCGCACAAGGAAGGCAGCCCCTCTTCGGCTGTTTTCCTCGTTTTTATTAGGTCGAAAACGTGGGGTCAGTTTTACTGCACAGCTGCCACCCATCTTTCGTTTCACCCTAATTGTACTCCTCATCGGCTGAGAGTAGTAGTTTCTTTATCCAAGGCACAACCCGCCCTCCTTAAAGGGACTGGGCGTTTGACATAACTCTTGTTCCCCTTCCAACCCTCCTCCCTCTTCTCCGTTGTTCTTCGTTTGGCCGTTGGTGTTCCTTTTTCCCCCTGAGATGATTCCTCGCTCGTCCTGTTCCCTTGGTTCTTATACAAGGTGCTTCGTCCTGACTTCCTCCTGTGTAATGGAGCCTGGAACCAGTCAGTTCCTGCTGCCAAACCATTGTTTCCAGGAGAAGTGACCTCTGTAATTCCAGGAAACCTTCATGCGAGAGTTGCCAGGTCCCCCCCCGGCCATCAGAGAGGGATTGGGGGAGGATAGGATTGCCAGTTCCAGGTCAGGAAACTCCTGGAGATTTGGGGGAGGAGCCTGGGCAGGGCAGGGACCTCAGCGGGGTACAATGTCACAGAGGCCACCCTCCAAAGCATCCACTCTCTCAAGGGGAACTGGTCTCTGTAGTCTGGAGATGAGCTGTTATTCCAGGGGATCCCCTGGTCCCACTTGGAGGCTGGCATCTTTAGTCCAGGCCTTACCTGGAGGCGGGCAACCACACATGGAATGCCCAAACACCATCTGTTGACAGATGTAAACAGAAACATTTGCGCCTGGTGCCTAACAGAGAATAGTGTGGGCACCAGGCAAGCCTCAAGAGGACGGACATTCCATAGGCAAGGTGCCACCACTGAAAAAGCTCCCCCCCCTGTTCTGAAAGTACAGACTTATGAGAGTTGTGGGGAACTGGAAGGATTGCGTGTTGTTTAGTGATGTTTTGGTTGGTCCTGCTCCAAAGTTGTTAGGCAACTGTGGTCTAAGACAAGGGGTTGGTGTCAGGATCCACAGCAAAACAATGAAGTACACGCTTCCAGGAAGGTTTTACTTTTATTGAAAAGCCATAGATGCAGTGACATGAACACTGTTAGGAATGGTGGACTACCTATGCGCATAATAGGATAAAGGGCATTCATTGCCCCCCCCCTCAGCAATACCCAATTAGATGGACTCCTGCGCGCGGGCATTTGGCTTATTCTCTAACGGCCGCAAAGCTGGGAACGAAAGAAGCTCCCACGAAAGCTAGACACCACCAACCTCTCCCGTAACCTTGACAGATAGCGTTACAGCTTTGAAGCAATTAAGCACATGGGAAGGAATGCACAGCAATTAGAAACACACAGCACACTCATGGCAGCTTCAGCTGACAGTTGGATCCAGTGCTGAATTTCCATTTGCGCTGAACTCTTGTGCCGGTGGAAATGCTAGAAAAAGACCTCAGTAGCCTCTTGTGCTAAGGCAGGCTTGCTGTATCCCCACATGTGTTTCTGCTTGTGCAAGATCTTGTGCAACCAAATTCTGGGCACTAAAATATACATTGGGAAGGATGTGCTAGGCACTGCACATAATCTTCCATATATCACTGCATCCAAGGCAATGTATGTGAAACTCTGCTCGCTTGGGAAAGCTTGTGCTACTTCCATGTATTTCTATGAAACTCAGTGATCACCTCTCATACTGTCGCATTAATTGCAGCTACAGCAGCCCTGTAAGGGAGATCAGCATTATTGCTGCTGTATTCCTGGTATCGTGAATGGGGCACCAGATGACTTTATTTGTTTTAAATTGATTGGCTTAAACAACTTCTGCCCCACCTTTCCGTATTCACCAAAACCACTTTATAGTCATAATCACATTAAAGCCACAATATCATAAACAGCTGAAAATCTGCAATATGTCAACAAAACAAAACCCATAAAACCGGGAGCAGTTAAACGCTAACAGCCTAAAAACACTCATGAGAAAAGCCCATTTCAGCAACTGACTGCTCAAGGCTTTTGAAGAAACAACCCACTGAAACATAAGTTTTGAAAATCCAGGAGAGATGGTACTTGGCTTGCACTCTTCTTTTGGCGATCTGCCATGGCGTGAAGTTGCCTTCTACGGGATCAGCCTGTTGACCTATCGGAGTCAAGACTGTTTGCTCTAACAGGCAGCAGCACTCCAGGCTCTCGAGATCATGGTCTTTTACATCCTCTGATCCTTTTAACTGGAGTTTCTGAGGACTGAACCTGGGGTCTTCTGCATGCCAAGCAGATGCCCTTTTCACTGAGCCACAAGCCCCCTACTCCAGCGGCCTTTTCCTGAGTCAGACTAGTGGTGTATCAAGGTCTAGCTTGTCAACTGGGACTGGCAGCTAATCTCCAGGGTCACATAGGGACGTCTTCTTCATCACCTTCTCCCTGATCCTTTTAACTGGAGATTCGGGAGACTGCAGAGCACTGAGCCAGTCTCCTTCCCTATTCCAAGATATAGGAAGAGTGATAGAAAAACACAGAGATGTTAATATAGGGAGAGGCAGGAGCTTATGACAGCGACCACAAGTCAGCCTTCACAAATGTATCTACTTCTAGTCCTGTACAATGGCGTAAGTATGCCCAGACAGTGCACAGAGAGGGGCCACAGGGAAATAATTGGAGCTTATGCATCTTCTGCCTGATGTCGACACACTGTGTACCTACACAAAAAACTATACCCACAAAATGCCCATCCCTGTGAACAGGAATGTGACCGTTTGTGGGCTCCTGATCATGGGGAGAGAGATTTCGTGTGTACAGTTTGAGTACAGGTGGATTCTGAAGATTTATCCAGCTTATATACCGCCCTGACCCCAAAGGGTCTCTGGGCGGTTTACATATAAGTCTAAGACTACTTTTCCCTAACTACGGCCACATAGTACAGGGGCGGGGCTGCCTACCGGCACCCAGGTGGTGGGGCTTGCTGTTCCAGCTTGGCTCCTCCTTCTTTCCGGCGGTCTTCGGGGTCGGTGCTTCCATTCTGGCGGCCAGGGGTAGGTTTCCCATTTTTGGTGGCTTTCTTTCTTCGGCGGGCCCATCTGGTGCGCGGTTTTTGCGTCAGCACGGCTCCGGCTAATGTCCATTCGGCTCCGCCACGCCTGCGTTTCTACGTCACCGCGCCTTCCGTCTCTGCCTCCGCCGTCATCCGTTCCACCGCTTGATGTTACACTTGCTGGCCACCAGGGCTCACCCTGCCAATCTCGCCGCCGCTCGTCGCTCTGCCGCCGATGCTCCCACCACACCTCGCAATGGAGGAGGGTGCCCCCTGCCACCTAGGGCAGGTACCCATTTATCTACTCGCTGGTGTTACATGCTTTCAAACCGCTGGGTGGGCGGGAGCTGGGACTAGGGCCGGGAGCTCACCCTGGGTGACCCGGGTGGCCCAGGCTAGCCTGATCTTATGAAATCTAAGCCGCGTTAGGCCTTGGTTAGTATTTGGATGGGAGACCACCAGGGAAGTCCAGGGTTGCTACGTCGAGTCAGGTAATGGCCAACCACCTCTGTTCATCACTTGCCTTTAAACCCCATAAAGGGTTGCCGTAAATGGGCTTACGACTCAGGGACACTTTTCTGTCACGGATTCTGAAGGAGTGTCTCTTCCCATGAAATCCCTGTCTTCTGCTTGCTAGCTTCTAGTAGTTCCAACTCTTAAGGTGGCCAGCTTGACATCTACAATAGCCCATGCCATTTCTATAGTAGCTCACACCTTGTGGAAGAACAGACTCCCTGAGGAGACGAGGGGGCTCCATCTTCAGCACTTTTATAGGGCTAAAGGGCTGTTTTATTGGCAAGAGCTTTTAAGGGCTTAAGCTGCAGACATTTTCTTGGGGTTGTTGGGGGTAAATGGGGTTTTACTGTATGTTGTATGTTTGTAACCTTGGGCCACAAGGGAAAGGTGGGCTATACATAGTGCAATAAATAAAACTGCGGCACCCACGTTCTGGTGAATGCATGCCAGATCCTACTCTCTGTGCCCTGCTTGCAGACACAGGTGTTGACAGGGCTCCTGCCTTGAGGCAAATGAGGGTTTTCCCAGTCCTCAGAGCTGGGCCGCCAACCTCCAGGTGGAGCCTGGAGTTCTCTTGGAATTACCACCGGTCTCCAGACTACAGAGATCAGTTCCCCTGGAGGAAATGTCTACTTCAGAGGGTAGACTCTATGGGGTCTCCAGGGATCTCCAGGAATTTCCCAGCGGGGTTGAGGTAAATTTGGTTGGGACTTACACGCTGCTGCTTGTGTGTGTGTGTGTGTGTGAGAGAGAGAGAGAGAGTGTGAAAGAGAGAGAGGGGGGGGGGGGAGAGGGAGTTGGAATCATGGCTGTCTGTCATGATTCTGGTTTTCTTTGCTTCGGCTGCTGTTGTGTCTGTCTGGAGCCTGCCGGTACAGAACCAGCCGCTGCAACGGAGCAAACAAAACGAGTCCTTTTTGAGTGGTGCTTTAGCCAGTTTCTCAAGCGAATTCCCTTTGATTGGGGGGCAAAGGTTTGCCTGGGGGGGGTTGTCAGGAGCTTTGATTTTTTTCTCTCCCCCCGCCAAGTTTTTCACAGCACTCCGGCTCTCCTCCACACCTTTCATGCCCTGTCACTGATACGGCAACTGAAAGAGAATGCAGTTTGGGATCTGACGGAATAAAAGAATGGAAATTGCCCAGAGCTGGTTATCAAATGGTAACACAGTCTCTCTCACACACACACAAACCCCGAGAGAGTCACACCTCTCAGCCCTGGCTTCCCATGATTGCCGCACTTAATTAAAAAACTCCAGTAGACAGAGGCCTGGAAGGACTATCTGGCCTTTCTTCCAGTTCCCAGGTGATATTTTTTGGGAGGGCTCTTTTCGAGGAAAAACATCTCTGCGCTGCTTACTGTGTCACATTCTTGGCCCTTTAAAAACCTGCTTACCATTTGTATCGCGGGCAGCAGCCCCATGTGACCATTCAGACAGCCAGTGGGGTGTCATAGCTAAAGGGTCCAGGGACCAGAAGAGCCGGATTCAAATCCCCACTCTGCTGTGGGTGACCTTGGGCCAGCCTCTCTCTCTCTCTCTCTCTCTCTCTCTCTCTCTCTCTCTCTGCTTCACCTGTTTCCTCTCTCTCTCTCTCAGCCTAGCCTACCTCATAGGGTGGTTGTGAGGATAAAATAGAGGAGGGAGGTAACCCTCTTTGGGTCCCCATTGGGAAGAAGAGTGGGTGGTGCGTATCTAAATAAATAAACAAATTCACAATTTACCCTCATTTTTTTTAAAAAAGGGCAAATAAAGCCTTAGAGGTGAAGCTGTCATGGCTATGCAGTGAGTAGATCTCCAAGAAAATGACTTGAAGAATGGACCCGAGAGAGAAGTATTGGGATATAAAGGACAATTTGATTTGTTTTGAAAATTATTAAGTGAATGTAATAGAGAAAAGAAATAGACTTATAATGATAAATATATGAACGGTTGTTACCTATAATTATGTGATAAAGGATTAGAAACATGTTAGAATCTAAGATTTGAACTGGTGGTGGGAACGCTGTTGGAAGCCTATGAAAGGGGGGGAGTAGAAGAAAAGGATATATATTGAAGTTGATGCAATGTGAATGTGTATTATCCTAATAAAAGTTGTTTAAAAAAAAAGAAAAAAAGAAGAAGAATGGACCCGAGGATTTGCATATCTAATTGAAGTCTTGATGTAGAAATTCTTTTTTTTTTAACCCCCCGAAGGGGATTTTTTAAAATTTGCATTTCTAAAAAAACTACAAAATTACTACATAGAGTGGGGGCAGACTACATGCTATAGGAGAAAGAAAAGGAAGGCACTAAAAGCCCAAGTGTTGGAGGTTACAAATTGCTTAAAAAAGGACTTATTACTCTTAACAATTACTGTCAGACATGAGGAGTATCACCAATCATCGCTTCAGTTGTCACAATCCGCTTAGATGCAGAAATTCTTGTTGGCTGCAAAAAATGATGCTGTTCTCTCTTCTCCTTATTCAAAGATCAGACAGAGAACAGGATTGTTGTCACATACTCATAGCCTGAGGGGAGGGGCTGTGGCCTAATGGGAGAAGAAATGCTTGGCATGCAGAAGCTTCCAGGTTCAATCTCCAGCATCTCCCGTTAGAAGGACCAGGTAGTAGGAGAGGTGAAAAACCTCTGCCTGAAGCCCTGGAGATTGGCTCCCAGTCAGGGCAGACAAGACAGACCTTGAAAGGGCAGTGCTCTGACTTAGAACCAGGCACCTTAAATCAGGGGCTGTGGCTCAGTGGTGCAGCACCTGTTCGGCATGCGGAAGTTCCAGATTCAATCCCCAGCATCTCCAGTTAAAAGGATAGGGCGTGGAAGGGGGTGTGGAAGGCCTCAGCCTGAAACCCTGGGGAGCAGCTGTTGGTCTGAGGAGACAAGAGGTGTCACAGGTCTGGTTCAGGATAAGCCAGCCCCGTATGTTCATGTTGCATTTCTGTGGACTGCCGAAATGTAGAGGAAAAAGTGAATAGAAGAAGAAGAAGGATTGGATTTATACCCCGCCCTTTACTCGGAGTCTCAGAGGGGCTTACAAACTTCTTTCCCTTCCCCTCCCCACAACAGACACCCTGTGGGGTGGGTGGGGCTGAGAGAACTCTGAGAGAAGAAGAAGAGATTGGATTTATACCCCGCCCTTCACTTGGAGTCTCAGAGCGGCTGACAAACTCCTTTCCCATCCCCTCCCCACAACAGACACCCTGTGAGGTGGGTGGGGCTGAGAGAGCTCTTGACACAAACTGCTCTTTTTCAAGGACAGCTGTGCCAGAGCTTGTGACTGACCCAAGGCCACATCAGCAGGTGCAAGTGGAGGAGTGGGGAATCAAACCCGCTTCTCCCAGTTTAGAGTCCACGCACTTAACCACTACACCAAACTGGCTCTACAGCACTACAGCAAACTTCTACATATTTTTGTGGGGGATGCTGAAGAATCACCAGAAAGATGTGCATCGGGGGGAGGGGGGCACTGGAAGGATTCCTGGAGAAGGCGCCGTTTGGGCTGAGCTCTCCTCCCCATGTATCCGGTCCCAGGGCCTTCTCAGGCCAACTTGCTGGTTTGAAGTTGCTCATGGAAATCAATAACTCCTTTCCACTGGAAGAGCACAAAGGAAACTTGCCCCGACGATTTGGAACAAGACGATGGTTCTGAGTATTCCCATCTGGACCTCACATTTTAGCGAGCAAAGTGATTTAGCATCTCAGAGACGTGCAGCCCTCCTCCCTTTCACTTATGCTACTGAGACCGCTTCTGTCTACTTATCTCAGCATCTTCCTTGATTTGAGAAGGATCCCCCCTCGCCTTTGCATCACTTTGAAGTGCTTTGTTCCACCAAGTGCCAGAGCCTTCCTCCTCACTCACAAAGATGAGACACCAATACGTAGCATTTAGAAAGGGCTCCTGCCGGCATCTTGGTCGTCAGCTGCTACGCCGCTGTCCGCCCTGCCTGATGGAGGAGAGCTCTCATCCCAGCGGGACCTTGCCTGCTCACACCGCGGGAGGCTTCAGAAGCCCCTGAGATGGGTCTGGGCATGGGTGTTTGTGCTTCCTAATGCGAACTGAAAGCTCCGTGCGGCAAATATTCCAGCAATGCAGCCCAGTTACAGTATATGACTCCAGTGGAGATCTTCTCTCCTTTCTCTTTGGTGAAATGCCACAAAACATGCATGAGGAGCCACAGCCACTGCATGTTTACCCTTATGCCAACAAGCTGTCTATGGTCAACAGGCCTTGCAGTAAAACAAAACACAGCAGTCTTCTAACAATAACATCCGGGTTCTTGTAATGATGGAAGAAGAAGAAGAGGAGGAGGAGGAGGAGGAGGAGGAGGAGGAGGAGATTGGATTTACACCCTGCCCTTCACTACCCGAAGGAGTTTCAGAGTGGCTTACAATCTCCTCTCCCTTCCCCTCCCCACAACAGACACCCTGTGAGGTAGGTGGAGCTGAGAGAACTCTGAGAGAACTGCTTTGAAATAACTTGTGACTGACCCAAGGTCACACCAGCAGCTGCATGTGGAGGACTGGGGAATCAAACCCATACTCTCAGATTAGACCCACACTCCTAACCACTACACCAAACTGGCAATTTTGAAAAAAGACGGTCACTTATTCAGTGACACGGACATTCTCCCCAGCTGCAGAAAGGGTAGCTAGCTGTTCTGACTTGGATGGCCCAGGCTAGTCTGATCTTGTCAGATCTTGGAAACTAAGTAGAGTCAGCGGGATGCCTTTCTGGATTCCTTCCTAACAGTGTGGTACAGCACGATATTGGGTTTGTTTGTTTTTTGCACATGCACGTTCTTTGCAACACAGATTTAGTTTTACTCTCCCCTTTGCAAAAGCTTAACAGACAACAAAAATCAATCACAAATTATATGTCAATCATAGAAAACTTTAAAAAAACAACCAACCACCATTTGGTAGTCATCTAAGTAAGCGTCAGCTTTCTGGATTAGTAGCACTTCCCCCCCCCCCCCCCCCCCCTCCTGCTTGGTTTTGCGAGAGCTGAGTGCAAACTGGTTTGGCAGCTATTTGAGTCATTTTGTGCTGGCTTGCATGTGACCAATCACCAGAGGCAAACATTGTAGGTTTGACTGTCGAACACATTCACCGTGAAATTTGCAGCATCTCTATTCATTAATTCAATCATTTATACTTCTACAGGCTTAGTACACAAGCACCCAAAGCTTTTTCCAGCTTCATTAATTAAAAACACTGATGAATATCACTGAAACACATGAACCAGCAAAAAGCAATGTAAGCCCCCAAAATTAGCCATAAAATTGATAAGGCAATCAAATGGCCTTAAAAACACATCCTTAAAATCTGATGAAAGCAAAACCAATTTTAAAGAAAGCAAACAGAGAGATTTCATCGCACTGTCAGGGTAGCAACAAAAGAGGATGAGGGGAAAGGAGTGGGGGGGGGGGGAGAGAGAGAGAACTCCAAAGCTTGAGGAGGGGAAAAAGGAGGAAGGTCTTCATCCGGAGCTTAGAACTAAGCAGATCCGATGGAAGGCCGGCAGCTGCTGGGAGTGGGCTTCAAGGGTTAGGGGCCATCGCAGAGAAGGCCTTGGCATCTTCTAAAGGTAAAGGTAAAGGTTCCCGTGCTCGAAAGCCAGTCGAATCCGACTCTAGGGTTGTGGTGCTCATCTCCGTTTCAAAGCCGAAGAGCCAGCGCTGTCCGAAGACGTTTCCGTGGTCATGTGGCTGGCATGACTAAACGCCAAGGTGCACGGAACGCTGTTACCTTCCCACCGAAGTGGTACCTATTTATCTACTTGCAATTTCTTGCTTTTGAACTGCTAGGTTGGCAGGAGCTGGAACTAGAGACGGGAGCTCACTCCATCATGCGGCACACTCAGGTCTTGAACTGCTGAACTACCGACCTTCCACAGCCTGCAGTTCAGCGTCTTAACCACTTGAGCCACCTCAGCTCCATCTTCTACAGATGGTCTTTTGGATGCATCTGGTCACTTTATCTCACATTCTCCCCTCCCCCCCAATGATCTGATGCAATATAAGCCAGCTTCATTTAGGGAAGGGTTTTGGGTCTGAGGAAAAACAAATCTGCTTCTCAGTCAGAAGATCCCAGGTTTCACCCCCAGCATCTCTTGCTGAAATATTAAGGGAGTTGGCGGGGTGAAAGGGCTCACAGGGTCAGGACCCTGGAGAGCGGATCAGAGCAGATGTTGATCTAAGGCCGAGAGCTTCATGACTTCAACCCTTTCAGCAGCCCTTTTATAGGGGACGGCGGGAAGCTGGCATCAAAAAGAGCAGGGAAGCTGAAGGGGCCTCAGGTTAGCTGGCATCGTAAGGCCAGGTGGGATGGAGGAGCAGCTTTTTCGAGCAGGGAGACAATCCTGTCTCCTCCTGATCTAGTGCCATAAAGGGTAAGAATAACAGTTGCATCAAAAACTGTCCATTAGGTGATCAGCGTGCATGCTTGTGACTCCAAATAGCCTCGTAAATATTTCTCGGAATTGCCGATAAATTATAATGGAGGGGAAAGCAATTGGCTCTCGTGCTGACGGTACGACGATGCAGCCTCAGCCTGAGTAAATGTTCAGAAAGAAAACTCCTGAACCAGGGACTGTAAAGGGAAATTCTGTTACAGAGAGAGAGAGAGAGAGAGAGAGAGAAAGATTATTGAATTTCAGTAATAAAAAAGATGCAGACTCTGGCACATTCAATTCCATTTATGCACGTGCCCATGCGCAGCAGCGACAGAGTTGCAAACAAATTCACAGCAATTTGCTATGTTACCGGCATAAACTTGCCTACTGATACACTGAAAAAGTCTTAAGTCTGCGTAACATCGGATACATCCATTTGTCTAATGTTCCCTGAAACAGAGGGCATGCCATGAGATCTTGCAAAGGGTACGTTCTGTGCTGTTTGTGCCAACTGGCAGCCTGCCAGACGTGCGTGTAGCGAACATGATCAAAATGGTTGTGTGAATTGGCAGCATGTGGATTTCACAAGCAGTGTTTCCTTGTGGGTACAGCTACCATTCACGAGGATTCTGGTTTCAGTTTTTGGAGCTAGATTAGCATGGAAAGTCTGCACGGAACAATGAGCACGTGGACCGGGCTCCCAGTTGTCACAGCTGGCGAGCTCCCAGAGCCTGTGAACCAAACAGACCATCTGAAGAGGGCTACGCTCCCCTCCCCACTTGAGTGCAATGGCTGTACATCGTCAAAGAGCCGCCGGCATTTTTTGAACTCTTCCCCAGCCACTGCCTTCCCAGATAAATATTGTTATTTATGACCCCTAAATTTAAGATTATTAATTACACCAGTAAAAAAACCCCCTTAATTTATGTCACCATAAACAGCTCAAACAAATGCAGCCAAATGCTAATTCCCACAGCTTGCCAACTGGTGCCTGTGTTTGATTGGATATTTTTTTTTACCCACTTCCCAGAAGCATTCCATTTAAAAATGATTCAGGGCTGCAAGACCATTGATCAAGTTTGGGGCTGACAGAGAAACCAAAATTCTCTGAGTGGAGCATTCGGGTGAATTCGCCGGCCGTGTTCTCTTGCTCAAACTCTGTGGGCTGGTACTGTCCTAAACAATGAATCAGCTGTGACCTACAAGTATTTATAGTCCTTAGTGGTCAGGAAGATCCAGCAGTGGGGTCCAAAGTGTGGAACCATACTGAGTCCTGGAGGTCTATATTGCTAGGGTGGCCGAGAGCCCCAAAGTTCCTCCCTTTGTGTGTGTGTGTATTATGTGCTGTACAGTCACTTCTGAATCATAGAATCATAGAGTTGGAAGGGAACCCTGGGGTCATCTAGTCCAACCCCCTGGACAATGCAGGACATTCACAATTACCTCCCTCCTACACCCCCAGGGACCCCTGTTCCACGCCCAGAAGATGGCAAAAAACCTCCAGGATCCCCAGCCAAACTGGCCTAGAGAAAAATTGTTTCCTGACCCCTTAGTGGCGATCAGCATTTCCCTGGGTGTGTAAGAAAGGACCACAAGAACTAAGCTCTGATACAACCCTTCCTGCCCTACCTACGATCTGCCTGAGTTCACAGAATCAGCATTGCTGTCAGATGGCCATGTAGCCTCTGTTAAAAAACCTCCAAAGGAGAGCCCACCACCTCCCGAGGAAGCCTGTTCCACTGAGGAACTGCTCTGTCAGGAAGTTCTTCCTAATGTTTAGCTGAAAACTCTTCTGATTTAATTTCAACCCATTGGGTCTGGTCTGCACCATCCTCTATATGACAGCCCTTCAAGTCCTTGAAGATGGTTATCCTATCACCTCTCAGTCATCTCCTTTCCAGGCTAAACATACCCAGCTCCTTCAACCTTTCCTCATAGGACTTGCCTTCCTCTGGACACATTCCAGCTGGTCTGTATCATTCTTAAATTGTGTTGCCCAAAACTGAACACAATACTCTAGGTGAGGTCTAACCAGAACAGAGTAAAGTGATATCATTACTTCACGTAGACACTACACTTCTGTTGATACAGCCCAAAATCACATTTGCCCTTTTAGCTACCGCATCACACTGCTGACTCATTGGTCTACTAAGACTCCTAGATCCTTTTCACACATACTACCAGGGCTCTTTTTGTAGAAAAAGCCCAGCAGGAACTCATTAGCATAATAGGCCACACCCAATAGCAGAAACCCATTAGCATATTAGGCCACACCCCTGATAGCACAGCTCATTAGCACATTAGGCCGCACCCCCATGTTACCAGAAGTGTGTTTATCCAGCCACACCCACCTTTTGCTTGTTATTCTGTTTACCTTGTTTGTCCTCAAAACCCAGGGGCTTTTTTTGTAGCAGGAACTCCTTTGCATGTTAGGCCACACACCCCTAATGTAGCCAATCTGAATGAGTTTCTGCTGTTGGGTGTGGCCTATTATGCTAATGAGTTCCTGCTGGGCGTGGCCAACTTAGGAGTCAGCCGTAACTCCGTTCCTGTGCGTTCCTGCCCAAAAATAGCCCTGCTACTGCCAAGACAAGCCTCCCCCATCCTATAATTATGCATTTGAGTTTTCCTACCTAAATGCAGAACTTTGCATTTATCTCCACTGAAATTAATTTTGTTTTAGTCCCGTTTTGCAGCCTGTCAAGATCATCCTGTATCCTGACTCAACACACTTCCCCACTGTCATCTTTGTCACTCGTTTGTCCCTACTGCTTCAGTGTCAATGTGTTTTGCTCTCAGAGGGAGCAAAACACACGTGGAGAAGGGAGGGGACCCAAAGCAATAGGGACAAACGAGTGACAAAAATGACAGTGCGGAAGTGGCCTCTTTCTGTCTTCTACCGTATTTGCTACCCCTCCCAATTTATTTATTGATTGATTTGGATTTGTATCCCGCCCTCCCCAAAGGCTCAGGGTGGCTAACAGAGGCATAAATGCCAGATTATAACAATAAAGACAGTATAAAATACAATAATACACATACTACAGTTAAATAAGATTCTTAAAATAAATTATCGGTGTTCCAATACTCACTCCGAATCGTGAAACCAAGATGGTGTTTTAAGATGTTATATCTGAACAACCTCAGCAATGTATGTCCCCACAACCCTGTCATCCCCTAGGGACGTCCCGCTCCCTCCGATGATACCCGCAACAGTGGTGGTGGTGTGCAGTGGTGAGAAGGTGTTGATGGAATAGTAGTGTCATCTGCAAATTTAATAAGCATTCCCTCCATCTCTTCATCCAAATCATTGATAAAGATGTTGAACAAAAGAGGTCCCAGGACAGATCCTTGAGGTACTCCCCTTGTCACTCCTCTCCAAGAAGATGAGGAACCATTCCCAAGCACTTTTTGGGTGTGATCTGTCAGCCAGTTACAGATCCATTTCTGGCTTATGGAGGCCCTATGGAGTAATTACCTCCAAAATGTCTTATCATTGACAGACTTGTTCAGGCCTTGCAAACTGACTGTTGTGGCTCCCGTGATTGAGTCCATCCATCCCATGCTGGGTCTTCCTCTTTTCCCGCTGCCTTCACCTTTTCCTAGCATTATGGAACGTCTTCTCATAATGAGACCGAAGTACGATAGCCACAGTTTGGTCATTTTAGCTTCTAGGAGAAGTTCAGGCTTGATTTAATCTAGAACCCACTTGTTTGTCTTTTTGATCCATGGTGTTTGTAAAACTCCCCCTCAACCAATGCTCCCTCTAAGCTGTGGAGTCTTGTGAGCAAAAATTCTACTTGGTGAGCTCCTGGCATTAAAGTTGTGAGCGAGCGATTTGGCTGCTGCATAAATCAGTTTGCTCTGGAGCCCTCCTTCCTGAGCTAAGGCAAAAATGTGTGAGCCAGAGGCTAAAAAACTGTGAGCTGGCTCACAGTAACTCAGCTTAGAGGGAACACTGCCCTCAACACCACTTTTTAAATGAATCAATTTTCTTCCTGTCACCACCCATTCTACCACCATCCCCCCTTTACACCACCTAAATGTGACACGAACTTGTGTACATAAAACATTGCAGACAGGCGATCTTTCTAAAATCTGTTGGTCTGTCTTTCTCATTGAGATCCAAGGTGGATTACAGAATTTTAGGATAATGCAGTTGGAGACACACAATTAAGCAATGCAAAAACTGGGTTACAGAAACTGGAAAACAATGCAGTAAGGACAAGGCAATGCACACAATAAAGAGAGCCATGAATGTGTCGATATTCTTTTGGCATGTTGTGTTCCAGATGCACGTGGTGTGCTCATTTGCATTGATCAGACAGAGAAAACTGAATGCAGTTGCACACCCAACCACATCAGGTTTTCATGGGGGAGGTATTTTATCAATGTTTATATGCACCCTGGGGATGGGAGGGGGTATCATGCCAATGATTAGAAGGAAGGAACTGAAAACTGAGGCAAACTGCCCAGGTTTCAATTTCTGGAATTAGTTTTCAACATTCTCATATTTCAACTGGAATGAAAAAGGAGGAGGGGCTCAAGGCAGAGTGAGATTCCAGAGCAATAAAGGGACACAACCTGGGAAATCAGCTCCTTCCTGGTGGGAAAAGCCTGAGGACATGAACATGCCAGCCCTGGCGTCACAGTCTGGGTCTTGGAAATCACCCATCCTTGCTTGTGGCAGAAGGAAATCCCCCAGTTGCCTTCACCGGTACAGAGTGTTATTTATTCTGTCCTTTATCTGCCGGGGCTGCTGTGCTGCATGAATTATGAGCCAGGTTCATTTAGTGCCACTGTTTCCTCCTTGGTAAATGCCTGCCCATACATCTCGGCTCCCCAGGAATACACACTCACTCTCTCTATTTACAGCCTTTCCCCCGACCACCCCTCCCTTCCCCTGTGTTCCTCTGGCATCCCTCTCCTTGCTCAGTGGCCCCGTAATGGCCACTGAGATAAATAAAGCGCATAATTCTTCCCAGCCCATTGCGATTTCCCCCATCGTTGTTGCCGCCATTGTTTCCCATTGTTGCACCATGCAGTAATATATATAATAACAAGGAAAACAAATCTTATTACTGAAGTAATTATAATAAATAAAAAGCTGAGAGGGGGAACTGAAGAAAAGGCCGCTGGAGAGAGATTGCAGCTGGATTTCTAAAAATGTAATTTGTTCAGGGTGTACTCTCTGCCACTCTGCGCCTACCTGGGCAGTGGTGGGAGGGCAGGGAATGGGTCGAGGGCTCATCAGCGGCCAGGTGTCACCTCCGTGGCAACACACCTCCTCTTCATTTCCTCTGTCCTTGGGCCTTTTGAACAGGAATTTGCAGTACTAGAAGAAGAAGAAGAAGAAGAAGAGATTGGATTTATGCCCCGTCCTTCACTACCCAAGGGAGTCTCAGAGCGGCTTACAAACTCCTTTCCCTTCCCCTCCCCACAACAGACACCCTGTGAGGTCGGTGGGGCTGAGAGAGATCTGACAGAAACGGCTCTTTTGTCAAGGACAGCTGTTATCAGAACTACGGCTTGCCCAATGTCATCCAGGCAGGTGCAAGTGGAGGAGTGGGGAATCAAACCCGGTTCTCCCAGATTAGAGTCCGTGCACTTAAAGCTGCAGTGGCTCAAGTGGTTAAGACGCTGAACCGCAGGCTGTGGAAGGTCAGTAGTTCAGCAGTTCGAGACCCGAGTGTGCCGCATGACGGAATGAGCTCCTGTCTCTAGTTCCAGCTCCTGCCAACCTAGCAGTTTGAAAGCAAGAAATTGCAAGTAGATAAATAGGTACCACTTCAGTGGGAAGGTAACAGTGTTCCGTGCACCTTGGTGTTTAGTCATGCCGGCCACATGACCACGGAAACGTCTTTGGACAGCGCTGGCTCTTCGGCTTTGAAACGGAGATGAGCACCGCAACCCTAGAGTCGGATTCGACTGGCTTTCGAGCAAGGGAACCTTTACCTTTACTTTACTTAACCACTACACCAAACCAAGTGACTGATCACTAGCTGCCCCAGTAGCTTGGGGCCTTGGTGGACTCTGAGCCGCTTTGCTAAGTCAATTACTGCATGTGCGTGCGTGCGTGCATGTGTAGGGCCTCCGGCAACATCTCACCTCCTCTTTCCACTATGCATTGTGTCCTTTCTTGAGGGGCTGTGGCTCAGTGGTAGGGCATCTGCTTTGTGTCCAGAAGGTCCCAAGTTCAGTCCTCGGCATCTCCAGTTATAAGGAGTAAGTAGTAGGTGATATGAAAGGCCTGGTACTGGGAACCTGGACAGCTGCTACCAGACTGAGTAGACAATTCTGATCTTGATGGATGAAGGGTCTGATTCAGTGGAAGGTAGCTCAATGTGTCTGTGTGTGTCCATGTGTCTGTTACGTGTTCCCTCAGGATTGCTTGTACCTAAGTACTGTCTTGCTCAATCATATGCATGGTCATTCCTGTACAGCATTAAAGTCAGGTACCACTGAGATGCCCGGGGGCAAGGTGAAAATCATCACTGCCTACCCCAGCATGTTCATCCTCCTCATGACTTAATTCAGCCCCCAGGGATGCTGTCCTGGTTTTAACTGTGGGTCAATGGGCTGGGATGAATTTCTGGTAACTTTTAGAGACTTGTTCTTGGATATATATAAGATGAAATTGGGGGGGGGGACAACAAAACAGTGAGGAATTTCAGACGGGCGATATATTCCGGAAGAGGAACGGTTCCCAAACAGTTTCTGGTCTGTCATTTCAGACAGAACAGTTTGAGAACCGGTTCCCTTCCGGAATATATTTGTCATTTCATACACAATCGCTTCTGTCCCGTTTAGGAAACGGGGCTGAAGCGTTTTACCTGTCAACCGCTTCCAAGTACTCCTCAGTTTCCTCTCCCGGTTCCAATGCGCTTTTCCCCGCCTTTTTTCGCCCGCACGGGCGATCTCCGGCTTTTTTAAAGAAAACGTTTGCTTTATAGTGTTATAGCGCTATAGCGCTATAACAGAATAGCATTATATCAATCCAATTGGAATGCATAGAGTGTTTCGTTATACTGCTATAGCGCTATAGCACTCTAAAGAGAAGGTTTTTTTAAAAAGCCGGAGATCGCCCGCATGGACGAAAAATGGCGGGGGGAAAGCGGGAAACAGCGGTGCAGTCTGAAATGGCAAACCGCTTCAGATCCAGCTCTTTACCGGAAGGGGAAAACCATGTGTGAAATGGCAGCCCTATACCGGTTCACTTCAAAACGGATCATTACCGGCTTGAAACCGGGTGAAACTGGGTAATGTGAAATTCCCCAGTATCTTAAGAGCATTCTTTTATAAAGAATGAACACATAAAGATGCCTTATCCTGAGTCAGACACTTGGTCTACCAAAATAGATTCAGGTGGGGCTGCCGTGTTGGCCTGAAGCAATAGAACAGAGTTGGAGTCCAGCGGCACCTTGAAGACCAACAAAGTTTTATTCGGTTTGTTTTGTTCTGTTTGTTCGTTCTGTTAGTACTGTGTACTCTGACTGGCAGTTGCTCTCCAGGTTTCTATGCAGAAGTCTTTCACATCACCTGCCACCTAATTCTTCCAACTGGAGATGGCGAGCTTTGAATCTGGGACCTTCTTCATGCCAAGCAGATGGTCTACTACTGCAGCCCTTCCCAAATGCCTGTTGATAAGTATGGGAATATGAATCAGTCAACTCCTTAAGTGGAGTTATTTGTTCCTTTAGCATCCTTTAGCATGCATACCTTTATGTCCACGTAATAGGGACTGGGTTAAAGTATTTGGTCACCCTGAACAGTCTGCACCATTTGCATCCTCCCAGGTGTGTCCAAGAAGACAAATTCAGCATCTCCTATACCACCAGTTGTAGGAGTTTTGGGTAGCTTGGCTGGAAAGATGGCCCTGCATTTAAGTGTCTTTTATAATAATCACTCTAGCTGAAGTATTTGGTGTAGTGGTTAGGAGCACAGACTCTAATCTGGGAGAACCGGGTTTGATTCCCCACTCCTCCACATGCAGCTGCTGGTGTGATCTTGGGTCAGTCACAAGTTAGTTCAGAGCTGATCTCTCAGAGCTCTCTCAACCCCACCGACCACACAGGGTGTCTGTTGTGGGGAGGGGAAGGGAAAGGAGATTGCAAGCCGCTCTGAGACTCCTTCGGGTAGCGAAGGATGGGGTATAAATCCAATCTCTTCTCCTCTTCCTCTCTAAGTTGGCTAGAAACAGAGGTGATCCTGAGGACTAGTCACATGTGGGATGAAATATAGCCTTGCTTGAATAACACTTCGCAAAGTGGCAGGAAAACATGCACATAGATCCATCCTTGGATCTGGGTTAGCCTGAGGTTTCAATCACTATCTCTGCTTAAAGAAAGAGTACTCAGTTTGTTCAGCCTCTGGGTGCTTTTGGGATTTAGGAGAGGGTAATGGGCAATACCACAAAAATGCCTACCTTGGGGTCTGGAGTCTGTCACAGAATGCTGGGAGATACCAAGTGAAGTATCCCTCTGTGAGGGGGGCAGATGTTTCTAAACGGGAGATGATGCCTCCTGGGCTGCTCTGAGGTTCCTCCTGTCCCTGACATGTGGCAGAAAGTCACAATTGGGGAAGATATGCTATGTGGGAGACAGAAGCATGTGCCAAGAAACAGAGTGGGGGGCATCATGGTGCCCAGGGACACACTATTTGGGTGAATGCCAGCTTCCCATCTCCAAAACTGTCTTGGCTATTCAAGCCCTGAGGCCATGGAGATTCACCCCAGTGGTTGAGTTGCCTGCAACCAATTAAAAACGGTTACTGACTTCCCAAGTAACAAGAGATGGGTTTTGACATCATCCTGCCGTTGGCTGAGGCATCTTACAGATGCCGCTCTTTCAATGGTCTTTGTCCCGCCACGAAACAAACAACTGAAAGAATGTCCGAAGGAATCTAGTTTTCAGTGCAAAGAACTTCCATGTATCGAAGACGGTTCAAATGTACATAAGGCAAATAATGAAAGGGCTTCTTTTTCAGCAGCGGCAAAGAGTGAAGGAAGGAGGGGGTTGAATAGGGTCTTTTTTTAAAGTTGGGAGAAAAGAAGATTGGAGAAGGAGATGATAGCTGTTTTCAGCTATATAATGGGGTTGTTACATAAAGGATTTGAAGCAATCATTTCCCATGACTACCAAAAGTAGAGTACGAGGTAAGCGATTTACGTTGCAGGGAGTTCGATTTAGCTAAAATATTAAGTTTAGACTTCCAGGCTATCAGTGCATTTGTCTAGTGGAAAACATTGTTCAGGTGCTGGGTGTTTGGCTTTTTGTTTCTGAAGGAATTGGTTGGGATGTTTGGAATGGATGACAATAAGGGTGGCCAAGTTTTTGGACAAATGAGTCCAGTCTTGGTTGGTTGCCCAGGCTCAGGGTTAGACCAGGAGTTTCTGAATTCTCAGGATCTCAAACAGAAGGAGTCAAATCTTCAGGCGGAAGGGCTCAGAATTACAGGTGACTTTCCAGTTTTCATCCCTTTGGTATGGTGTGGCGACCTAGAAGACCTACGTTCGAATCCATGCTTAGCTATGAAATCCACTGGGTGACCTTGGGCCACTCACTCTCCTCAGCGTGAATTACTTCACAGGGTTCTTGTGAGGACCAGATTGTGAGGGTCAGGTGGAAGGTCACCTAAGCAGCCCCCAGGGAGGGGAGAACTATACAGGGATAAGTATTATCCTTGGGAGGTCACACAAAAGCCTGTCTAGTTCAGCATCTGAAAAATATCCAGGTTGATTTTGCTTCTCCCTTTTTGGAATGGAACCTGTGGTTATTCTGGGGCCCGTCCTATTTTCTATAAAATCTGCATATCTTTTCAGTGTTGCTTGTGGGTCATTCAAGCAGTGTTGTAGTCTGAGGATGGGGCAGCTGTTCAGTCAGAGAACATCTGTTTGGCATGTAGGGAGGTCCCAGGTTCAATCCCTGCCATCTTCTGCTAAAAGATCGGGGAGTAGGTGATGGGAAAGACCTCAGCCCGAGACCCTGGAGACAGCCCCTGCCTGTCAGAGTTTTAGAAGACTCTCCTTGGTAGACCAATAGGCTGACTCAGGTTAAGGCAGCTTCATGCGTTCATCTGATCTTCCGTGGTGGGGCACCAGCTTCGCTTGCAGCTTCTCCCAGGTCCAGTCCCCAGCAGCATCTCCAGTCAATTAGGTGATTTGCAAGACCTCTACTGAGACCCTGGAGAGCAGCTCCCGGTCAGAAGGGACAACACTGCCCCAGCATCTGACTCGGCATAAGGCAGCTTCGTGTGTTCAAACTGCTAAGTGCACCACAGCGTATATTTAAATGGCATACGCTGTGCATACAAATTGTGCATGGAAATCAGACACTGTGTATACACAGTGCAAATTAATCTACAAAGCAAACAGCAAAAAGTGGAGAACTTAAAACTGTTGAGAGCTTATGAGAATAGCCTACTCATCTCTAAGTAGAATCAAGGTTATTTTCTAGGGCTGAAGTAATTTTTCCCCCCCATTATCAAAAACTGTGTTTCTTTTACTTTTCATTGTTAATCAGGTTCATGTTGATGAATACTTCTGTTTTGTTTCCACTGCTTTCATTCAGGAGTGCATTCCCACTCATGGGCTGTGGTCACGCACGCGAAACAATCCTCTGCGTGAACTGGCAAAATCCAGTTGGAAAGTGCATTGAAAGTGCATTGAAAGAGGATTATTTAGCGTGTGTGACTGCGGACTAGCTGTGACTTTGTTGCTTCCCACCCAATTGGGATGACATTTTCAGGGAACCTCCCCAGCCTAACTATACATGGGAAACTGCTTGTGACCCCCTCCCCCCAGCATATACATGGAAATTTAATTCCCAGGTGGGCGTGGGCCGGATTTAGGGTTACCAGCCTTCTAGTGAGGCCTGGAGATCTCCCAGAATTAAAGCTGATCTCCAGACTGCAGAGATCAGTTCCCCCCGGAGAAAATGGCTGCTTTGGAGGGTGGATTAGTCTATGGCATTGTACTCCGCTGAGGCAGGGGTCGATTCGGGGGGATTGCGGGGGATTGCCGTTCCCCCGGGTGAGGTGCGGGGGGGGGGCACATGACGAAGCCCCACCCCCTGCTTCCGGTCGGGGTAAAATGGCGATTTGACGCACCCTGTAAGTGCTCAGGGTGGACGGGTGTTCCTTACAGCAGTTTGGACTGTATTTTGGTCCAACGCGGCTTCCCCCAGGCAGGGGGAATGACTGGCAGGCATCAAGACCCAAGAGAGAGTTGAGATTGATGTGATCAAGTCTCGGAGGAGGCTTGTATTACACTTTGATCCCCTCTCCCGAAGCGGGCGAGCGCATTCAGGGGGTGTGGCCTTATGACACACTTCCGGTGATGTCAGGGGGTGTGGCATATGCTAATGAGTTATGCTAATCAGTTCCCCTAGCTCTTTTTCTATGAAATGTCCCCTGCGCTGAGGTCCCTCCCTTCTGCAAATCCCACCTTCTCCAGGCTGCACCCCCAGATCTCCAGGAATCTCCCGATCCAGAGCTGGCAACCCTCACCTGATGGCCTTCAGAAGCACAGCATACCCGCTAGAGTTTTGGCCTGGCAACCAGTAGGAAATGGGGGAGATGGGGGACAGCGGCCAACTTTTAAGCGATGGTGTGAAGTCACTTCTGGGGAGACTGGATCTTTTACATGGCATTCTCACACACGACAGGTTATCTTAGCCGAAAGGCCGTGCGAGCTGGGGTGGGGAAAGGCAGGCACAGCTCAACAATAGACATCTAGTTTGATCCTCAGAGGGGCAACTGCTTTGGGGTTGGGAAGGAGATTTTTGGTGACCAAGAAAGGAGAACAAAGGCTTAGCTGCTGCAGGGCTCTGGCCTAGAGTAGTGCATTTAATTGCCTTTGGGATCTGCTTGTGTGATGTCCACCTCTCCGAAGAAGTAATTACTCTGCAAGTGGTGGTTAGCAGCACAGCAATTTTAATAATTCGCGGTCTTGATGGATCTTGCAATATATATATAAAAAAGAAAACAGAACAGTGGGGTGTGTGTATGTCTCCTCCTCTCTCTCCCCCCCATCCCTCCTTCCCGCTCAAAGGATTACTCAAAAGCATATGCAGAAGTAGGCTCTCAAAGCAGATATTCAAGAGCACTTCCTGTGAATTAGAGTTGAGTTAGATCTGTTAGCAATTCTTTCTGGCATTAGGGTTGCCAACCTTCAGGTGGGGCCTGGAGATCTGTTGGAGTTAGAGTTGCTCAAAAACTGGGGGGGGGAAAGGGGGGGGACTCAATCCAAGATGAAACTGTGAACCAAAGGGCTAAGCTAACAATGTATATTATAAAAGTACAAATATTTATTCGGGTGTACACATGTTAAAACATATACTGATAAAAATCTTTATCTAAGTATCAGACTTATAAAAACTTATCTATATATCTAATAGCGAACTTGCCCCCAGAGTGCGGATCGCTAAATCAGCGCTCCGGGGGCACGTGTGCACAAAAATTTAAAAAGCACACGTGTCCCCACGTGTGCACAAAAATTTAAAAAGCTGAAAAAAATCTCGGGGGGATGTTTAAATCCCCCCAAAAGTGCAAGAGCGTCTCCTGCGCATGCGCAGGAGATGCTCTGTAACTGCCGCCGCCGCTTGGGAGGGAA
>NW_015165258.1:305961-313167 GCF_001447785.1 Gekko japonicus
CTTGTTCTTCCTCCTCCGCCCCCCCCCCCCCCGCGAGTATCGCGGGTCCCCCCTTGTCATATACTAATACATATGATGGGGAAACACTTTCCTACTGAAGACCAAATGCATTTCAGCCCCTAAGGGCCTTCCTCAGTGGTCACAATTATCAATATAGTATAGACACACATTAATACAAGATCTTAAGTACTCATATATTAAAACCAGATCTTGTTTCCTTATATATTTGTAATTGTATTACTGGTATTAGTGATGGGCCATAGGTATAGCCATATCAATTCCACCAATTATTCTGGTACCAGAGATTTCATAGGTCTGAATGTGTGTCCCTTCATCAAGGTAAAGACACATCACTAATACCAGTAATACAATTACAAATATATAAGGAAACAAGATCTGGTTTTAATATATGAGTACTTAAGATCTTGTATACAGGTCTATTAATGTGTGTCTATACTATATTGATAATTGTGACCACTGAGGAAGGCCCTTAGGGGCTGAAACGCGTTTGGTCTTCAGTTAGAGTTGCTCTCCAGACTACAGAGATAAGTTCCCCTGGAACAAAATACCTGCTTTGGAGAGTGGACCCTGTGGCATCACACCCCACTGAGGTCCCTCCCCTGCCCAAACTCCACCTTCTTCAGGCTCCAACCCCCAAATCTCCAGGTATTTCCCAACCTGGGACTGGCAACCTTAGAAAAAGCCTCTGTGCAGGGCCCCGGTCATTCATCAGGCCTGCAGTGTGTGTGTGGGGGGCATCAGGGGTCGTTTCGTAGAAAAAGAGTTAGGGGAACTCATTAGCATAACTCATTAGCATATGCCACACCCCCTGACATCACCGGAAGTGTGTCATAAGGCCACACCCCCTGCCATCACCGGAAGTGTGCCATAAGGCCACACCCACCACTCAGTTAGTCTTAGTCTTAAAGGTTAGTCTTAAAGGTGCTATTTGTTAGTCTTAAAGGTGCTATTTGAACTCTTGGACTATTTTGCAGCAACAGACTAACACAGCTACCTCTGGGAAGCTCCTGGATGGGGCTGGGAGTCCTTGCGGAGGCCACGTGGAGTAGCCTCGAACTTACCCTCCGGGAGGACGCCAACTTACCCTCCTGCTTCTTCCTCCTTCTGCAACAGAATGAGGCTGGAAGCAGGGGGCGGCCGGAAGAAGGGGGCGGGGCTTCGTCATGTGCCACGACCCCCTGCACCTCACCCGGGGGAACTGCGATCCCCCGCGATCCCCCCCGAAATGACCTCTGCGGGGCATACTTAACTATTCTACACTGAACAGTTTCACAAACGGAAACTGCCCCCTCAGTGCCGTTAATAGTCTTGGAAGGGGAAAAAGAAAACAGGACATTGTGGAATTGTCATTTAGGACTGCATTTGACTGATCGGCAGTCCTAGAGATTTTAAATTGTGGTCTTTTGTGTGTGTGTGTGTGTTTTATAATAATTTTATTCACACTGTAAGCTGCCTTTAGTTCTGCAAGGTAGAAAGGTGGCTAATAAATGTTTTAAATAAATAAATAGATCAAAAATGAAAGACTTCATCAGGTTTCACAACCTGGGCAATGTTTTTGTTGGCACAGAAGGAAATCCACCTGAAGAGGGCACCGTGTGCAAAGAGAAAGACTTAATATCAAACAAAAAAAAAAAAGGTTTTTCGATAAGGCAGCGGTTTGCTCGTTCCTGTTCCAAAGACTTGCAGAGGAACTCTTCATATAGATGATGAAGTGGGCTGTAGTCCACAAAGGCTTCTGCCACGATAAATCTTTTCATCTTTAAGGTGCTGCAAAGATGGCTGGTTTTCCTGCCTCAGACTGACAGTAGAATCCTATATGGGGTTACTCCGGTCTCCTAGACTGCCTGGAGTAACACTGCGTAGGATTAGATCCGGGTGGGTAGCCGTGTTGGTCTGAAGCAATGGAACAAAATCTGAGTCCAGTGGCACCTCTAAGACCAAAAAAGTTAAACTTTGTTGATCTTAGAGGTGCCACTGGACTCAAACTTTGTTCTGTTGCGTAGGATTGTGCTGTTATTGGGGTACCTGCCTGGAAGGCTTGATGTTGGGATTCTTTTTGAGTAAGTCAGCAGAGTATTAAGAGACTGAGTCCACGGTGTGTTTTAAAATATAAAAGTTTACTATAAACCTAACATGGGGAAAAGGTACACAGGAAATGAAAATAACAAAGAGCTAATATGGCTACATCCTTACAGCTAAAAGGTAGAACGGGAAGAGAATGACATCTCCTTCTCAGTCAGAACAAAGAGAGGAAAGAGAAGCCAATATGCTAAATAATTGACACATTGGTTTCCAATCAGATTAGCAAATTAGCTCCAAAGTTCCCGGGCATTCTATTGTCTAAACAGATTGGTTACAAACAAATATGTGACTTAACAAACATCATTAACCCTGTAAATACTGAAGTGTTTTGACTTGTAACACCCAACACTTGACCTGTAACGCTGCCTTTCTCCTACTAAGACAAACATTAAGACCCTGTGTGATACATGCTTATGGACTAATTTCCCAGGCATAAATTGCCTGCGATTCCCTTGCAGCTCCACTTTGTATTTGTGAAACACTTTTCATTAAGGTTGTGCTGTAGCTGCATGGTGAAAAGCAAACACTTGGGCAGGATCTTGGCCAAGTGGATGACTTTTTATTTCTTGCTGACTTCCAACTCACGTTGGAAGAGGGTCAGTTAAGCAGCTGCTTCATGAAAATGGCGGGATTTCAAAACATTTCATAAGAACATAAGAGATGCCAATGTTGGATCAGGCCAAAGGCCCATCCAGTCCAACACTCTGTGTCACACAGTGGCCAGAAATACCAGGTGCCATCGGGAGGTCCACCAGTGGGACCAGGACATTAGACATTTTCATCTTGACAGGCTCCTGTTGCATATTTATATAACAGTTGGAACACTTGGTTATAAGTGTATAACCTGGTTATACTTGGGAAACCATTTCTATTTAAAAAATCATTATGTATCTACCTTTATTTGTTACCATCATAGATCAGCCAAGATTGACATAAAATCATAATTAATAGAAGAAGAAGAAGAAGAAGAGATTGGATTTATACCCTGCCCTTCACTTGGAGTCTCAGAGCATCTTACAAACTCCTTTCCCTTCCCCGCCCCACAACAGACACCCTGTGAGGTGGGTGGGGCTGAGTGACACAAACTGCTCTTTCAGGAACAGCTGTGCCTGAGCTTGTGACTGACCCAAGGTCACATCAGTAGGTGCAAGTGGAGGAGTGGGGACTCAAACCCGGTTCTCCCAGATTAGAGTCCGCACACTTAACCACTACACCAATACTGCTTTCCCCCCCTGGAAGTGCTTATAGTGCTGGACCAGTGTTCCCTCTAAGCTGAGTTAGTGTGTGCTAACTCAGTTTTTTAGCCACCGGCTCACACATTTTTGTCTTAGCTCAGGAAGGATGGCTCGATAATTTATGCCATAGCCAAATCGCTTGCTCACCACTGTAATGCCAGTAGCTCACAAAGTAGAATTTTTGCTCACAAGACTCCACAGCTTAAAGAAAGCATTGCTCTGGACTTCAGACCCTGTTGAGGAAAACCCTGGAACTCTTCAATGAGAAGACAGTAACAACTTGACTATTGTGGTCCTCTGCTGTTACAGGGGTTGTGGCTCAGTGGTAGAGCATCTTCTTTGTCTGCACAGGGTCCCAGGTTCTAATCCCTGGTGTCTCCAGTTAAATAGATCAGGTTGTAGGAGATGTGGAGGACTTCTGCTTGAGGCTCTGGAGAGGAGTTGTGGTCAGAACAGACCAAGGGTCTGACTCAGCAGAAGGCCTGTTGCTTCTGTTCTACGCTGCCACCAAAATTGTTCACCTCTCTTTTGTCTTAGCCATGTGACTATCCCTCCTTTGGTTTAGCCATGTGACTATCCCTCCTTTGGCGTCCCTCCCAGATCCAGAGCAAGCTCCTCCTCTTTGCCTTCGAAGCCCTCCTTGGACTTGTCTCCCTTTTCTCCTTCCCCTCTGTGACATTTGTCCCTCCATCTCTGCCATTTCCCAGCCATTTCTGACTCCCCCTTCTGGCATGCTGCCGGTGTTGATGCTGCTGACATAGATGCAGCCGTGGCTCAGTGGAAGAACAGGTCCCTTTGCGTGCAGAAGGGCCGAGCTCAGTCTCCTGCTCAAGAAGCTCAGTTAGCAGTGATTGGAAAAGACTTTGAGGGGCTGCTGCCGATCCGAGCAGACAGCACTGAGCTTGTCAGTGTTCTGATTTGGTATTGGGTAGCTTCATATGTAGATACTGGAGTTTTATTTATTTATTTATTTATACATTCAGCTTATATACCGCCCTGACCCCGAAGGGTCTCTGGGCGGTTTACACACAGAGTCTAAGTCTACTTTCCCTATCTACGGCCACATGGTACAGGGGCAGGGGCTGCCTACCGGCACCCAGGTGGTGGGGCTTGCTGTTCTCCGGCTCGGCTCCTACTTCTTCCGGCGGTCTTCGGGGTCGGTGCTTTTGTCCTGGCGTCCAGGGATAGGTCTCCCTTTCTTCGGCGGGCCCATCTGGTGCGCGGTTTGCATCAGCGAGGCTCTGGCTAACGTCCATTTCGGCTCCGCCGCGCCTGCGCCTCCGTGTCACCGCGCCTTCTGCCTCCACTGTCATCCGTTCCACTGCTCGATGTTGCACTTTGCTGGCCACCAGGGCTCGCCCCGCCACTGCCTTGTCGCTCTGCTGCCACCAATGCTCCCACCACACCTCGCAACGGAGGAGGGTGCCCCCTGCCACCTAGGGCAGGTATCCATTTATCTACTCACTGTTGTTACTGCTTTTGAACCGCTGGGTGAGCGGGAGCTGGGACTAGGGCCGGGAGTTCACCCCGGCAGCGGTGGGTCCCGAACAGCCATAGTGGCTGTTCATTGTTATTACAGCAGGCGTTTTACCGCCTGCGCCACCGCTCCCTGTTACACAGTGGGCTTAGTTAATTTAGATACTTATACCCCATTCCCCCCTGATTAAGCTGCTAGACAGTGGGCACCACAAATGCTTTACATGAGTCTCTCCTTCTCCCTTTTATCCTACCAGTGTGGTATATCAGGCTGAGAGAGAGCGTGACTGGCATAAGGTCACCCCGTGAGTTTCTGTGACAGAATGAGGATTTGAACCCAGGTCTCTCATTTTTTAAGCCTGACACTCTCTAACCACTGCTCCACACTGTCTGTCTAGCAGCGCAATCCGCTACAGACTTGTCGGCCTGTTTCCTGGGCTTCTCCTCAACAGCATCCTCCCCTCCGCAAGTGGAAAATTGTGGGCATTTACATCATTGAGTGAGCTGAGCTTTTTTTTTTTTTTTGGCTCTCAGCCTCTTCCAAGACTCCAGCAACCTTTCGCTGATTTCATCCATCTCCCATCTCCACTTGATGACTTTATTTAATGCTCGTACAAGAGCTCCCCTTCTCTCTCACCGTGGATATTAAATAAATAAACACCAAAGACAAACAAAGGAACGGACTTGATGTATGTTGGGATCTGTGCGGAGACAAGCCCCAGGAATTGCTGCGCTTCATATTCAAACATTTCTCTTTGATGCATTGGGGTGGTGGAGGAGCCGACGTTGACATATGGGGAAGGCCCCGTTCGCAGGACGGAGGCTGTCCCGTGATAAATGACACAATATGTCAAGGGACTCCTGCGATCAATCATGCTGGCTTCCTCTTTACCAAGTGGCTAGTGGGGATCGAGAAGATCTAAGGAGGGGGCCACCCACCCAGGCGATGCCAGGAGCATGGGAGGGAAGGTACGTACATGTGTTGTGGATGGAACACGGGTGGCTCATGAATGGGCAGCTTGGCGTTTTCAGCTTCTTTTCTGTTTCAAAAGACCCAGAGCAATGCACAACACAAAAACGCAACTGTCAATAAAACCCAGATCAAATATAAGAATGCTGTTGATCTGTGGATAGGAAGAGAAGATATTTTAGTAATCGAGTGAATAAAACGCTGAAAGAGCTTAGAACTGGAACATAATCGCAGCCCAAAATCACAGCGGTAGTAAAAAAAAAAATAATCTTCAGATATATTTCCTTTGGCAGAATATATATGTCAATAGAGAATGCTTCTGGTAGAGGAAGTTCTTTTTTATCAGAGAAAACTGATTAGCCAGGTGGACCTCTATTGAAAGCAGCATCTATCTAATAGGTGCCACTGCGGAAAAGACCCTGCTTCTGATTCTTATATTCTGTATCTCACTAAGTGGTGGAATGAGGATCATGGTCTCTTCAGCAAGATTCAAGAGACCAGGAGGAAGAAACATACGAGAACAGAGGTTTCTTTAGGAATAGAAAGAATTCCCCCATGCCCTACAGATTTAAGCAAATGAATTCAGACAAACTGAACTGTACAGAGAGGACTTCTTAAATTGATCTGACTTCTGCAAGCTGTTTGTATTTAACTGCTCACTTCTATCAATCAGGCAGTTTGCACTATTGTCTGCCACAAAGGGCTGTGTGTGTGCTCTATGGGAGAGTACTTGCTTCCATGCAGAAAGACCCAGGTTCAAGACCTGGCATCTAGTTAGAAGAGGTCTTTTGGGAGGGCAACAGGGCTAAAAAGAAAGTTTCTGTCTAACTCTGGAGAGGTGTTGCTTGTCGGTGCTTAGGTGGGCCTGTGAGTTGAGCTGGAGTCAGGGGGCCTCATAGAAATGCACATTCTTTTGTACTGGTAGAGCTACGAGTGGGGAGGGGCCATGGCTGTGTAGGAGAGCGTCTGCAAGGCATGCAAAAGGTCCCTGGTTCAGTGTCAGGCAACAGGCGGTAGGTGATGTGAAAGACGTTGACCTGAGACCCTGGATAGCTGCTGCTAGACTGAGTAGACAAAGACTGACCGTGATGGAGTAGTGGTTTGACTCAGTGGAAGGCAGCTTCATGTTTGTAAGAGTGTGCTTGTCAGGGAGCGAGGAAAACAGCCAAGAGCAGCAGCCAGGGGCTAAGGGGGCTGGGCTACTCTAAACTTCCTTGATGGTTTCCCATCCAAGTACTACTCAGGGTCTATCCTGCTTAGCTTCTGCGATCCGACAAAATCGGGCTAACTCGTGCCATCCAGGTGAGGGTGTATTAGTCTGTAGCAACCCAAAAGTTCAGCTTGGTAGCTTCTTAAAGAGAGAGAGAGAGAGAGTGTGTGTGTGTGTGTGTGTGTGTGTGTGTATATATATATATATATATA